>NC_069374.1:65553484-65856515 GCF_021730395.1 Mercenaria mercenaria
TTTATAATTCTTATGGCTGCACACTCGCATTTTTGTTGTTGTTTTTTAACGAAGAAATATATAAAAAAGCAAAAACAATATATGTTATGGACAAACGTGTGAATTAATTGTTTTTCCATTTATTTATTTATTTATTTGGGTTTTTTGCATTCAAAATTAAATAGCGTTTGTATTTGTGTAAAGTAGGTAAATACCTTTATTTTATCTATTTTGAAGTACGTATTTCGACGCGGGAAAGTTTTGATTGCCGCAGCGGCCCCGGTTCAAATACGGCTCAGGCATGCTGTTTTTCTTGATTTTGCATTTGTCTGATGCTATTGAGCTTACATCATAATATGACGAAATTTGACTTTTACAGAAAGATAATTTTACCCTAAATCTGAACTCCAGTTACTTTCAGCCAAACGCTTGTTAATAACTCATCTGATTGGTTCAAATAAAAATTGATTGGTGGAAATGGAAAAAGCAATATTACAATTCCAATTATACTAGAAGTTCTAACATTTAGAAGATCGATCACTTTAGTAATTTTGTCTGTTATTGTATGTGAAATTGAGGTTGTTATTTTAATGCGTACATTGTATACACACTAAATACATCATAATAAACTTTTAGGAAAAGTTGTCCTATAAATTTATTTAACTGATAAATCAGTATAACTGTTTAAACTTAAGATTTTAGATTCACAAATGCATTTGAACATGCTCGTATAATAAAGAAGTCACAGTGTCCCTGTTATTTGTACAAAGTACAATGCGTTTACGTACAACCAAACTGCCTGTGTCCTCTACGAAAAGTTATTATGGTGTCATTATGTGTTAAGTGTTATACATAATGTAAACAAGATTAAGAGCTATTGCGACTAAAGTTGACCTCTGAAAAAATCACGGGTAACCCTGTAAACGCATCTTTTGCTTTTCACAAGCTTATTTCACGTAGTACATTTTCTCTAACTGAATTTATTTATTTTAGAGAAAATTTTGCACATGTACGTTCTAAGAAAATATAGTCCGCTTAGCTCAATAGTGAGTTCAGATCTATTGATCGTGGGCTTTGAGTCAGATCCTCGGGTGAAGCGTATGTTCTCCCTGTATATTTGAGTGTGTCTGAAATCATTTGTATGGAGAAGTTGACAGTTACTTGCGGAGAACAATGTAGTACTGGTGCTGAAATTCAGAAGTGCTGGTAAAAACGGCACTAAACAAAACAAGCAAAATAAATACAAGAAAGTATAAAGTAAGATGTATTATACACATGTTGTATAAATATAAAATGTGACAACTTATTTGTATCTTGTAACTGGAAATAACTACTATCCTGTAACGATCAACATTGTTCAAAACTGTAAATGTAACACAGAGCTATCTCCTTGGCGACATTATTATCTCCTTCACGACAGAGCTGTCCCTCACAATAAACTCAAACTCAAAATCAAACATTTTATTACTATATGGCCACCGGCCCTGGTACAGATAATATATACTGAACATACAGTCACAATACAATAAACAGTTCAGTACAATAAACAGTTTAGCAGCATTTATTAAAAAACCCAACTTACATTAAACATTTACGTTTTTCAAATGCATAGTAAATACACATTGCCACACTCCTAACCAATTGTTCGTCTTTACTAGTCATAACTGCTTGAAACTTGGTCAACGTTGGATTATCAATATACTTTTGTGGTAGATAATTACATCTTAATTAAACGTAGTATGGACAAACCAATAAAAAATGAAATTCAGTCTCCACAGTACAGGTGCATGAAGGGCAAAAACGTAAATTTCTATCTATATTTTTGTAACGATCTCTTTTGATTTCAAGAATGTGAGCAGACGCTCCAAAAAACAAAGACGAATATCAAAAAGGGAATGCCACGTACCAAAATCGCAGCCTCCCCAAAACGAAACCTACAGCACGCAGACGTGCATACCACAAACACACACACACACACGCGCGCGCACACACACAAAGCCAACACACGAGGACAAAACGAACAAGCAAAGGAACACAGTGGGGCACCGCCTTGGAACGGTCAGTGGCAAAAACACCACTGGGGAGCTTAAACCGGTTTATGGTGGGCACCCAACCTCACTCTTACCCCCACCATGTTCCAAAACATACATAAGCTCTTCTAAACTTTCTATAACTTAAAATACTAAGATACGGTTCATAAGCAATAGATTGTTTAAATATTCTGTACGTTATCATTTTTGAACTGATTTCACATTTCGACCACCATAATTGTAAGTACTGATCTTTAATACGTTGTAAATATTGTACGACAAAAAGCTTTTTGTTGCTTACAAACTGATTCTCCCAAACATACACAAAACCATTCTCAAACAAGTTTTTACGAAGTCGGGTAACCCAATTGTCATAACCTAATTTATCATACACTCTTAGCATTCCATAACATTTTTTAACATAACGATGTTCGGGCATTCGTAAAATTCGAAGCCAAAATTTTATAACACGTTTAGATGAATAAATATGTAATGGGAACCTGCCACAATCACATACAGGTATATTGCATGTATGCAACGGAGCAAACATAAAACGCTTACATGCATAAATATGTACTCTTTCAACGCTTTCCACATTTTGTAAGCCCCATAATTCTGAACCATACAATACAGTAGGTGCAATTTTTGTGTCAAAGGTCTTAAAATAAGCTTTATGATTCAAAGGCATAAGACTAAACATAGATGACAAAATTGACAATAATACACGTTTTGCCTTGACAGCCATATTTTCAGCCATCAGATGAAAAAACATTTTACTTGAAAAATAAAAACCAACATAATTGAATCCCTTTACACATTCAACTGGTTCATTATTATAATACCATTTCTCTTTTTTGGACAGACGGTCACCATTTTTAAAACAATTTTTGTTTTTTTTTACATTGACAACTATATTCAGTTCTGACAGTATGAATATATAAGATTTAACTGTTTCTGTAAACCAACAATTGTATCGGACATCAGCGCTATATCGTCCGCAAACATTGAGAGAAAGACTTCAATATCCTCTGGTGTAAGTTGAATGCCCCGCACACCCCCAATTTTTAAAAAATCGTGTAATTAGTTAATAAATAGAATAAAAAGAATTGGACTCGAGCAACAACCTTGTCTCAAGCCAACTGGAAAGTCTATATAGCCGGTAATTTCGGCTTCAGAATAGATATTATCACATATAATTCTAGTTTTAACAGATGCATAAATAGAACGTATAGTATCTAAAAGTTTTCCCGTCACTCCACTAATTAAGACAGAGTCATATAATGTATTTCTATTCACAGAATCAAAAGCTTTTTGGAAATCTACAAAGGCAACGTATACCTTTCTGCCTTTCGTAGATAAATATTTACTTATAAAAAGTGAATATTACTACTTTCAAGCAATTTTTGATACACATTTTATTTCCAAATACATTGTATACCTTACAGCTATCTCACGCCTACTCAGTTTGCTCCTTGATGTCATTTTTAAAATGCAAATATGTGTCAATGAAAGTGCTTTCATGACGAAACAGCCCAGTTCACCGCTAAATCAGCTTGCTGGTAAACATTACCACGACTACAAATCAAGAATAGATAAACGAACTTTAAGCTCTCTGTAAAGTTAAATCAAATCTACATCGCCTACCATTCCCCGATTTCTGATATTCAATACAATACTTGTAAAAATACAAAAATATGATGACACTCACATTTGTTGACGTTCTTTTATCGCGACATCTACTAACTCGGAATTTGCGACAGAGCGATTTACCGTAAAGCTCTAAAAGAGGTAGCTCTGTTGTTTACCAGTCGTGACTAGAAAAATTTCTCTTAGCAGGAAAACTTCCCCTTGGGAAATAACTGACCAGAAAAAAATGTACTGCTTAAGAAATCCTTTGCATGAAAACAATCTTTTGGCTGTAAAAAATGCATTTTTTTTATTTAACGTCGCACCGACGCTTCCTCACATGAAGAATTCAACGCTCCGAGTGAGGCTCGAACCCACATAGATGAGGGGCAAGTGATTTGAAGTCAGCGACCTTAACCACTCGGCCACGGAGGCCCCCAAACAGAAAATTGATAGTAGCAATTACCAAGGATATCTAGATCTTTGTGTATGATGATTTTCATTTAAAAGGAATATCCACTTTTCATTCTAGTATTGAAAGCATGATAAACTTAAACTTGCAGCTGTTTGATATTTGTAGTGGTTAACAAAAGTATATCAAGCAAAAAAACATTTGTTGCATAACACAGTGAAAGCTAAGTCGTCTGCTTCCTGTCTGCATTCATTTTTCTAGTTTTGACATACCCGTTGTAGTAATGTAGGTTACTGCTGGTCAATAAATAAAATTAATGGACTCTCTTAATTTTTGTTCATTTCTAAGCTGCATAAAATTATAATAATTCTATTCTTCTCTCAAACAAAGAAACCCTTTTCTGTCTGTACGTAAAATCAAATTTTGATATATTTGGGTAGATTTGTCTTTTGCAGCTAGTATAATGAAGTGAACATCAAGAATGCTTATTAACTATTTACTAGAGCGAGATTTTATTCTATTTACAATCTCATAGATTTTGAATTTGTCCTTGAAATAAACAGCGGTGACTTCCGGTGAAAATGGCTGTGAAACCAAAATAATTTTCCGGAGAGAAAAAGTTGGAAAATAAATAAGAAATAAGTTATAAATGTTTGGAAATACTTTTTAAAACTTGGAATAATATGTGTTTAAAGCAGAAGGTGAACTTTAATATCGATTAATGGATATTTACTCCTGTGGTAACGTTGTTTTCAAGTGATCGGTCATTGTTCTTTGTTCGGCCGCACACAGGATTAATACAGTCATTGTGTTATGAACTTAAAGAAAGTGCTTACAAAGCAGTCACAAAGTTTTGACCAAGTTTTTGAACGTATTATTTTGGATATTTGAGCTATTTTGATAATTATTCGAATAATTTCGGTTACCTTTGAACTTGATCTTGAAAACCGAGGCTTCGCTGAACATGTCTGATAAAAGTGATATTGGTTCTCCTTCAGTAAGTGGTAAAAGAACCATAGAATAAATTATAAGTCCACAAAGCCTACTCATGGATGCCCCTAGTGCTAGACGAACGCGAGGATCTCTCCCTAATATTCCATCTGCTTGCAAGACTGAAGGGATGTTGGTACCGGACATAGCTCAAATTATGCAATCAGCTGTCTCTAGTCCGCCAGTGATTGAAGCCTTATCGGCTGCCATGTTACCTATGTTGAGCAAAGTAATAGAAAACTCTATGAAACCTTTAATTGAAAAGTTTGAAATCCATCAAAACGAAATAGAGATGATCAAAAAGGAAGTGTCCGACCTCACATTAAAATCAAAAGATAAAAATTTGTTAATGGACTCTGTCAATAATGAAAATGAATCATTAAGAAAGCGGCTGGATATTGCAACAGACCAGGTAGGAAATTTAGAGCAGAGTCTGGATGACCTGGAACAATACGGTAGGCGGAACAACTTAAGGTTTCATAATGTCCCCGTCACTCTTACCAAAGCCAATCAGGAGAATCCTAATCAACAAGATGTTCATGAAAACAGTTCAAATCAATACAAGTCTGATAAACACATCCCGACAGACGACATTGTTCTTGAAATCTACAAGAAGATGGAAATCACGCCACCAGTTACTTTGGACCATATCGAGAGGTCACATATAATCGGCAAGATTAAAAACAACAAATGTCAAATCATTGTCAAATTAAATTCCTACCGAACCAAAGATCTAGTATACAGTAGCAAAAAGAAACTTAAACACTGTAAAACAGAGAACTTCAACGTGTTTGTATCCGAAGACTTAACTAAAAAACGCCAACGGATTGTTCGAGAACTTTCTCAGCTCCGTAAAGACAAGAAAATTAACTCTTATTGGACATTAGATGGAAAAATCTACTACAAAGAATCCGAGCAAGGTAAACGAAGGCTCGTAACAATTTTCGAGGAAATTGAAAACTTCATTCAGGACGATGATCCAATTGACCCGTTCGACCCTATGATGCAGGATCCCTGGTATAATGTCATGGGAGAATCGAAAAAGATAGTAAACTGTCAACTGTTTGTATATCTTGCCACGTGGCACATATAACACAGTGGTACTAAAACTATGTACAATTAAAACTGATATATGTTTAGCAAAGGTATAAATTCTAAAATGTGACTGTTTATCTCATGTAACGTCTATGTCAGAAAGAAAAGTGTATATGTATCATTGTTCAAATAATCTTTTGTTCATTTTTTTTTTCTTTTGTAACGACAGCAGCTATAAGTTTAAAATAGTAGGTAAAACCTTATAAAATATGTAAAAGGAAATAATATGAAAATGTTTCCGTTTATTTGAGAATACTTTTCATTTCCCTGGCGATTTATCAAATTAATGCACCATTCCATACACTATTTGTTCACAATCCTATAAATCCACATACCTTACGGTCGACTCACGGGTTATTGTTGTTATAATTATATACCACATTTGGCTCTAATGAATAATTTCACAAACGAATTTCACTAGCGTAATCATGAATTTGAGAATGACATCTTGAGAAAATGCACTCATATAACAGCACAATTGTTTCATTTCTATTTTGTATCCATGTACATATATATATATCCCCAAAACACTATAAAATAACTGTTACCAAACGTATTAGCAATAAGATATTCATCTAATGAATTGGGTGTAGCATTTGTATAAACCAATAAGATAACAGTAGTAAATTTTGGAACAAACTAAATTTGTGTCTTGAAAAGGCATTTGAATCATGTCGAATATCTTACTTCTTGGAGACATAAATGAAGATCAGCTGAACATGAATAACAGTAACTTTCGTAATATTTTATTGGTAAATGATATGGTCAATATAATAACCGAGCCAACTAGAGTGACTGCTCACTCATCGACTCTCATTGATCCTATAGCAGTGTCCAATAATATTTCCGTTCTGAATTCGGGTATTTATATTACGCCTAAAGACATAAGTGACATTACGGTACATACCTTTTTTTTCGATTTAAACAGATATCTTCTGCTCCATACAAAAGGCGCATATGGAATTATAAAAGAGCTGATTTTGTAAAGCTTTATCACTTAATTCGTACTAAAGACTGGTCCTTTATTAACCTAAGCTCGATTGACGAAGCTTGTGTTTTTTTACAACGACATTTTTAGATCTGGCAATGCAATGTATACCTACTAGTATTGTTACTGTAAGGTCCAACGATCGGCCTTGATACGACTCGGCAATTCGTCATATGTCTTGTAAAAGAGATCGGCTAAAAAATAAAGCTTTAATTTCTAATAAGCCATCTGATTGGCTAGCCTTCAAACGAGTAAGAAACAAAGTTAGTAATTTAGAGTTTTCAATTGCTGACTTAAGTTCCAATAATTCTAGACAATACTGGAAAACGGTTAAACTATTATTAAAGAAAAATAAAGGTTGTGAATATATTCCTCCGCTCTCTACGGAAAATGATAATATTAAATCCTTTTATTTTACTGATTTAGAAAAAGCAAACTGTTTGAACGACTATTTTACCTCAATCTCAACCATTGATGATTCTCAATCTATACTTCCAAATTTTGTTCAAAAAAGCAATGTTACTTTAGAAAATCTAGTTATACAAGAACAAGAAATTTTTGATATTCTTTCTTCACTAATGACAAATAAAGCAAGCGGACCAGATGACATTAGTCACAGAATGCTTAAAGTAGAAACAATGTATCCTGATACTTGGAAATCAGCAGTTGTTATGCCATTATTTAAAAGAGGTAGTAAAAATAGTCCAGTTAATTACAGACCTATTTCCTTGATAAGTTGTGTAGGGAAGGTAATGGAAAGAATTATTTTTAAATACGTTCATAATCATTTGCAGTCAAATAATTTTATTTACCCTAAACAATCAGGCTTTTTACCTGGTCATTCCACTGTTTACCAGTTGATAGATATATATCATCAAATATGTCAAGCTTTTGATAAAAGACAATCTACATGTATGGTGTTTTGTGACATTTCTAAAGCTTTTGACAGGGTTTGGCATGATGGTCTAATTTTCAAATTACGTCAATATGAGATTAATGGCAAACTCTTGCAATGGATTAAAAACTACCTCTCTAATCGTAATCAAAAAGTATTTGTAAAATCAACATATTCAAAAGCAAAAAATACCACAGCTGGAGTTCCCCAAGGATCGGTCCTTGGCCCTTTATTCTCTCTAGTATACGTAAATGATATAGCAGAAAACCTTCTAAGTATAACCCGTCTTTTTGCGGATGATAGTTCTCTTGCCGTCTCTTCTAACAACTTAAATTTTATCGAAAACACTTTAAATAGAGATCTAAGCATATTACAAGAATGGTCCCACCAATGGTTGGTTAACTTTAATCCGAATAAAACTGAAGTTATGTTTTTCTCCTTGAGTAAAGACCAGCGTCCGTCTCTCTTTTTTGAAAACACTCGGCTAAATTTTGTTGAGCATCATAAACATCTTGGCCTTACCTTTAGTGAAGATGGCAGATGGCATGAACATATATGTAATATTATGTCATCTGCTTCTAAAGTTCTTGGCTCCATGAGAGCTCTGAAATTTAAACTTAAAAGAACAACCCTTAATCAAATCTACATTTCCTATAGGCGACCAATTCTGGAATACGGCTCAATAGTCTGGGACGGCTGCATAGAAAATGATAAGGCATTGCTTGAAAAATTACAATAAGAAGCTGCCCGTGTAGTGACTGGTCTAACGAGATCTGTTTCAATTGAAAGACTTCTTAAAGAAATAGGTTGGGTATCACTATCAGATATAAGAAAAATACAAAAGTTAGTTACCGTATATAAAGTTCACCGTGGTATTGTGCCAAGCTATATAGCAGATCTATTTCCTAATAATGTCGCGAATTCTACTCCATACTCTCTTCGAAACGATAACAATTATGTGACAATTTCACGTCGGACACATATTTTCTCGAATTCCTTTGTTCCATCTTCAAGAGACCTTTGGAATAATTTAGAAGAATCTATCAGGAATGCTGAAAATTTAAATATTTTTAAATCTCGTCTAAAAAAACAAATTTAAACCACCTGTTGTTCCTAAGTTTTTTCTAAATGGAGAAAGAAGTCTGGCAGTTCATCATGCACGTATCAGAAATCGTTGTAGTAATCTTAATGCAGATCTTTGTAGAAATAATTTGAGGATAAACTCTACTTGTAATTGTGGAAACAGTATGGATGCAGAACATTATTTTTTTAAGTGTCCATTATATAGTTACCAAAGAATACAACTTTTTCGCGCGACACGTACGTTTCATCCATTAAGTCTAGATACTCTCCTGTTTGAAAAAGAAACTCTATCAAATGAAGAAAACTCAGTAATTTTCAGCGAAGTTCAGAAATACATAAAGTCATCTCAACGCTTTGAAAGTAGATAATGAACATATATGTGTAAATTAACTTATATATATTGTATAAACCCCCAATGTCTGTCGGCAATAAGGTAATAACGATACTACTTGTACCCACTCCGATGGCCTTAGGATGCTGAACTCTCAACAACATTTTTTTTCCTTCTCTTAAATTCTTTTGTCTTGTTTTCAAACAATATTGACATTTGGTTTGTTTATTATAATCTTCCTTTTTTGGTATGTAACCGTCTAGCTGCTATACAACTATTGTGAAATATTGTAGGGGAGAACCGTTTACTGATGTTGTTAGAACTCGTGGTTCAACCCTTTTGCTACTTTTGATATCATTAATTGTATATGCATATATATATATATTTATCATTGTACATGTTTTAAAAAAGGAGCAATAAAATATGTTTAAGCTAATAAACAGAAAAGCTAAGAATTACTTTTTGGGTACATGTACAGTCTCAGAAGAAGAGCACTGTATCTTTATTTTCATTGGTTGATCATTTGTTATGTGTTTCTAAATATAAATCTTGAGAGATCTTACCAGCTATGCAAGAGTCTGTGATTATCTCCTGTTGTGAGACTGTCACAAACTGACATACGGGCCTCATTGTATCTGTAGTTTAAATGCAGGTATTGCATCATTTTTTTGTAAATGTTTTAGTTATTGAGATAAATGTCAGATTTTAAGCATAAAATACCTCTCATGTTTTCCTGTATTTCATAACTTCCATGTAAATTTTATTAAATTCGATTCAGTAATAAGAAGTTGATAATTCATGTTTTTATCCTCAAAACCACTATAACGGGCCTTAAATTGTCAATTTCAATCCTCGCCAAAGTAGTCAGATTTCCCGGCTATATCGTGATTCCCGTGGAAAAACAAATAGTCACAGTTCACGCATAAGCCGTGAGTCCCATGAAATTTAGTATTTGGCGGGACATTACCCTACAAAAAGACTGGACTAGATATGCCCAGCGCACACCACATTTCGACATTAGACGAATCTATGTCAAATTGATTTTTCTTGGTAGAAACTTATGCTCGATCGAGGTAAGAAGGTTGTTTTTTAGATTTATGTATAATTTTTTAATTACGATTTTTATATAGTAAATTTTTTGTTCATTCTACAGAAGTTTGTAACAGATTTACTTTTCGGCGTGTGATTTCGGCTAGTTTCGGTATGTCAGGATAATTTATTAAATTTTTCAGACTTTTGTAAATTATTTCGAAAGAGGAATCTAAAATGTTTCGTTTATATATAAGCTGTAAGACTCGTACTGAAATTTGTGTAACATGATAAATGTAAAGTACTCTTTTTCAAAAACATATGTCAAACATTTTGTTTTTAATTATGGAACGCCATTACTGCATTGTATTGTAATGTATAAATCTATATGGCAAGTCTAGTACTGTGTATGTAATATATTATTGTAATTTGAAATTGTATGCCAGTCTATAGCATATACATACAATGTCCGTTTTGTTGTTTGGCATTAGATATTATATTGATACAAACTATGGTATAACGTGTGAATTGCATTGAATTTTGTTAATTTGTAGTTGTAAATAATAGCTGCAGTTTATCATTTCCGTATCTATAATTTTTCATCATAAACATTTCATATCTTTTTCATACTTCAACTTTAGACTTTTAAGTAATTAATTTTAATAATAATGGAAATAATAACTGACGTTTTTTAATCACGTGACGTATGAACTTAGTAGTACATATATTTTGTATAAGTAGCACGTATTATTTATGGGAGCCTACGGTGGTGTACCCAAAGGAGCAGTTTTATGCCCTGACGTAATTGTTTTGCTATGGTGCTTACCATATGTTATATATTTTAGCTTCTTCCGCCAGACGACTTTTACCTGGTGATGCTGTCACGACCCGGAAGTACAATACCCGAGGTTCATTTGTCTTCCCTCGCCTGGATGTGATTTTCCCAGCGCAGAGCTTTCGTCCCATGGTTGTGCCGTAAACCGCAAAGACGATGATTTTTGTTATCCTCTGAAGTCAGCTCAGGGATGCAATCATCTACCATCATAGGGTGCCAAAACGGAGTCAACGTATTCACGGTTTAAAAGGACTTTACTTGAAGATATGCTGTATTTTTGTGCTACTTAAAGTTCGAAATTAACGGAAACAACTGTGCCACGTCACGTTAAAACGGAACTGTCAGTATTAAAACTTTATATCTAGAGATACTGAGCTCAGATTATTTTCTTTCTTTCTTATAATCAGATTTTTTTTCATTTATCATTTATTCATTGTATATAATCATTTTATGTAAATTAAAATTTGTATATATTGTAAAAGGTGTTGATTTGTTCTGATAGTTATTGTCCCCGGTACGTCCTCCTGTCAGAGAGAAAAGCAATAAACATTTAAATGTCTCTTTCTCATTAACCGCATGATGAATCTTCGTTGCACACTCTCTAGCATTTATAAGCTCTACACTTCAAATGAATGATATTAGGCCATCATGACCCTCTTAATATGAAGTTCGCGTTTAATGAATGTTGCGCATTTGGTTGTATTTTAGTGACATTTGTGGAACTAAGTTGAGGTTATTAAGTAAATAAAAGAATATTATTACACAACTGTATTTTTTCCTAACTTGTCTGAATATGATTCGCAAATTTCAATATGATTTTGCCCCCTTCGATGGGGTATATTGTTCCGCTCGGTAGGTAGACCATTTTGTTTAGTTTCAGAATGTCAAACTTTGCCTGTGGTCAGTAGATGACACCAAATGTTTCGGGTAACGCTTTGTCCTACGGTTGTAAGATGATTACCTGTAGAAGATGACCTTTATTGTTTTGGGAATCAGTAAGTCAAAGGTCAAGGTCGTAGACTAAAATATTTTTCATCTCAATAACATAAGACATAATAGGCCTACTGCCTTCAAACTTTGTGGGATGTTGTGGTCAGCAGATGACTTCTATTATATTTGGGTCAGTAAGTAAAGAACTCTTTGGTCTACAGTTCACATGTTTCATAAGATAATTGTAGGTGGTCAATGAATAACTCGTTTTGTGTTTGAGGTCCTTAAATCAAAGGACAATGTCATAGTGACCTCGAAACTGAAAATCGTTTGCTCAGTAACTTAGGAACCATAGAGCCTACTGCCTTCAGCTTCATAGGATGATTGTCTTTGGTCAGTTAATGTTTTCTATTAATTTGTGACTCAGTAGGTCAAAGGTTAAGGTCATAGTCACCAATGTACTGAAACTGGGACCGGCTATTATTAGGGCCATATGCGTTATATAACAGCTCTTGTTAATCAATTTTCTTAATAATTTTGCAGAACATTTACATTATGATTTGTTAAGTGTATATATTCCATTTTTTCTGTTGATCTATTTACAGTGACGACAAAATTCAGACAGTATTACCGGACGGTCAAGAAAGCCAAAGTATGTCAGATAAAGTACTAAAGGCTATAACCAATCTGCACAGCGATCTTGAGACATTGATCATATATATAAGCTGCCATGGAAAGAAGGATGATGCAAAAGGTACATTCACTTTTGAGCTATCCAAGTCGAAAGGAATAACGTTAAATGAATTTCAGAATGCTCTAGAAACACAGCTTAAACAGCTGACTAAAGTCATGGTGTTCTTTGATTGCTGTAATCCACCAAAGATAAGCTTAGAGGGTACAAAAGTTGTCCAGATAAATGCGTGCGGGAGTGACCAAAGAGCTTATGCTATAACTAAGGATGCGAGTTGCTTTACAACATTTTTGGTTCAAGGATTGACGGCATATGCAGTAGGAAATCCCTGTGGCACAAGTGGTTGCAAGAAATGCAAGGAATACTGGCACCATCGGACAGATTATGTAACGGTTGGAAACCTGATTCGATATATTAATGGTCACATGGATGTAAATCAAACTGCTAAAATACATATGATCGAAGGAACACATGACGATATCAACATAGCATATTACACGGACGAAGAAATGCAAATAAAATTTACTGAGACTGACAGCAAGGATACTGCCGATGGGAATGAAATAGAACTGCAACTAGAATTCTTTAAAACAATGAAAAAGATAAAAGAAGAACTTCGTCGCAGATTTGACAGTAAGTTCAATCATAAAAATCAAGGTCAGTGGCTTATGGCTTAAATGAATTGGGTTTTTTTTGCCCTATCTCTAAACTGTTTAATATTGCTCTTTTACATCAATTATTCTGTCATTCCGTCCGCCGCCCGCACTTTTGAGTCTGATCCTTAACTGCCATCCATCAAGCCTTAGGGATATAAAAATAATTGGCACAAATATTCCCCATTATAAGATGATGTATGGTGGGCAATACCAGAACTTCTAGCTCAAAGGTCGAAGTCACACTTGGCGATCACAAGTCAACATGGCTTTTTTTCTGTCTAGATTACAGCTCAGATATTCATCAAAGGTTTTAATATTACTTGAAACAACTTTTTTCCATAAGGTGATAGGTGATTGCACACGTTTCAGACATATAGCTGAAAGGTCAAGGCTACACTTGAGGGTCAAAGTTTAACATGGTATTAAAAGGGTCTTATTTATATATGCTTAAGTATTCTGCCATTTATTGAGGGATTACAAAATAATTTGGCACAAATATTCCCTAAATCAGGCAGTGTGTGCTGTGCAACACCAGGATCACTAGCTCAGAGTTGAAAGTCAGACTTTGGGATTAAAGGTTTTTAGGAATCTTTTACTGTCCAGTCCTTGACTTTTTTATGCATAACACCCAGACCCCTAGTGAATAATTCAATATCACAATTCGAAGTCACACTATCAGACCCATACCACTGTCGTCAATGAAGGAATTTTCATATTTCTTGGCATAAATGTTTCCCATGAGACGAAGTGTCCTATACAACACCCAGAAATCTAACTAAAATGTCAAGGTCACATTTGAAGGCCACTCTGTCATCAATCAAGAAATTTCAATGATTCTTGACACTAATGTCCCCCACAGCGATTCGATTTGTTTTGTGACACACCCATACCAAAGCTCAAAAGTCAAGATTAAACCTGGCGTTGAACATTCAATAGGTTAAATTTTCCTTTACGGGTCATAACTCGCGTGGCGTCCGTCGTTTCTTGTTTGTGCTGCTCATAGCTTAAAAAGTATACGGCCTAGAATAACGAATCCTTTTCATAAAGCGTTTGTTGAGGCTATACCCCATTAAGACTGCAAACATTTGAATTATTTCCCCTTATTTGTGACAAATGTACCAGTGGGGACACACCCTGTGTCCTATAGACACATTCTAGTTTTTAAAAAAACCTTATGGAATATATAATGGCGCGTAGGGGAGGCATAGGAAATACAGATCTTTACAATTAAACTTCTACTAATTCTACCTGTCAGTTTTTACAAATCCCTTTTCATAAATGTGATAATTTGATACCGGTAAAAGCAAAATGCATTTATCTTCACTATGAAATAGTACGTGATATTTCATTTCATTATCTTGTACCTTGTTAAATGTTAATTTTTCATAAATAAGCAAGCAGAACATCTGAAGCAGTTCTTCTTTAACTAAACACGTATGAATATATCTTAATTATACGAAGTTTGGAGGGGTATATAGGAGTGAGGTGGTTGGTCGGTCTATCTGTCGGTCCGTTGGTTTTCATGGTTTCCGGACAATAACTCATGAAAGGCTTCACAGATTTAAATAATTTTTGGTACACAAGTTTAACATCATAAAATACATGTTAAGTTCGACTTTGAGGTCACAATGACCCAGAACAGTAAAACGGTTTCCTTGAGAACGCTTGGGCCAAGGATCATAAATTTTGGTACACAGGTGTAACGTCATAAAATACAGTCAATTTCGACTTTGAGGTCAGTAGGTCAAAGGTCAAGGTCACAATGATCTGGAACAGTTAAACGGTTTCCTGATGATAACTTGAGAATGCTTGGGCCTAGGATCATAAATTTTGATACACAGGTGTAACATCATAAAATACAGGTCAAGTTTGACTTTGAGGCTAGTAGGTCAAGGGTCAAGGTCACAATGAGCCGGAACAGTTAAAAGGTTTCCGGGTGATAACCTGGGAACGCTTGGTCCAAGGATCACGAAAGTTAATAGGGAAGTTGGTCATGACCAGCAGATGTCACCTAGTGATTTTGAGGTCAGTAGGTCAAAGGTCAAGGGTCAAGGTCACAATGACCCGCAGGGATTTTAAAGGTTGGGGCCACTAGTTTAGCCACTATAAAAAATTTACAGCCATTTTGAACCACTTTGGAGCCAATCCATTTTTTTTGAAGCCGTGTTCTGTTTTATATGCATAAAGATGGGATATGTATATAAAATAAACAACATAACACTTGTTACACTTACTTTCTATTTAACGTCATGGAAACGGTAGGTTCTGGTGCATTTTTAGTCAAAACTTTGTTAAATAAAGGTAACTCCTCGGGCCACTAGGGCCAGGCGAGCATAGACCTTTCAACCCCGCCACCCCCACCCCTTTGAATCCAGGTCTGTGTCTGGGTTTCAAAAATCTGCAAATTTATTGGTATATTTTTGTCTGGTAGCCTGAACATTTAAGTTTATTTGGCAATAATCATTTCGGTTTATCTACTATGTGCTTCTATACAAAAGTCGGACGGAATGATAAAATTAATATAGGGTTTCATAATTTTAGCCGTACGCACATTGTTATAAATTTTGTTCCCTTAAATAGTAATTGTCATTACTCATTTTTCTCTTTTTTTCATTTTAAAAGATAAAACTACATGTATTTAATGAAAAATCTTCTCCCTATAATTACTGCAACATGGCAATATGAAAGGAATGCCAATCAATTTTTCTAAACTTGCAAATTCCTTAGAGCAGTATCAACTGCAATTTATCTCAAAATTATTTAAAGTCGACATAAATAATTCTGTCTGATTCTAAACATCTTATAATGTCTAGTTTTATATAAGGACTAGAACCGCGTAAATAACGTCTCTCAGTTTCTTGGCACTGTGTATTCACTTATCCGAATTTATATTGTCCGAAATTCTCTATACTTTCTGATATGAACTCGCCGGTTTTTGCTAAATCATGATCGATTTTTTGCATGTTATGCAAGTATTTAAATTGAAAAGCATGAAATCGTTGTAAGCACTAAACTGCCTCAAAATCAAATGTCTGTTGATTCTGATCGCTCGATAAATAAGTTTGAGTTGAGTCCGCGAAATCGAAAGTACACTTTGGCAAGTGGCGGTAAAATGACGTAATTCTAAGACTGGTTTACATATTGTTTTGAACAATACCGACCAGCGACTTAGATGTTATTGGATCAGTCTAAAATCTCGCGTGCACATGTTTTTGTAAACATTTGCCTGCGGGTACGATTAAACGGTTAATTGTTTTCTGATTGTGACAGTATGTGAGATAATTAAAGCCTCGGGCGTGTATCTCTCGATAAACAAGGGGATTATAGGCAACATTCAAAATTATATTTGAAGACTAAATTATTGATTTCAGGGCTACGCAATATGGAGTTTCAAAGTAGCCCGGCAAGCGCGCTCTGAAAAAATTTAGTAGCCCTACAAAATTTTCTGGTAGTCCCCAGGATCCGGACATGGAATTTCTGAAACCTTGTCTGTGTAGACGAGGGTGACTTTGACCAGCTGTGGAGCTTCTCATGCTTACTTTTTAGTCTCTACTTAGTGAAAATTAAGGCTTGAAAACTGAAAGGCTTCACTTTTAAACACAAGCTGAAGTATGTGTATGCATGTCAAATTGTGATTTAGTTCCTTAAAGTAAGGAAAAAAAATGAAGTTCACAGTACTTCAACTACAAATCCATAAATCATCTCAGTCCTTTTTAAATCAAAAGTGTATTAGGTAATACACGAATTGTACAGATCTTGCAGATTTAGGTTAAATTACATCACATACATAACAACATTTAGCTGTCAAACAGGGCTTCCTTTCATCCAACATCAAAGGCCAAACGCCGATCGGCACCTTTCCTTTGAACTTCAGCCGCCATGTGGCTGTGTTTATTTCAAGATGTTAATGCAATTTTGTCACCAAATGTGTCGGATGATACTCAATACCGGTATTTCAAATTAAATAATGTTTGAAAATACAGGAAAATTAAGATTTACAAAAAAATCCCGGTAAGTGGCTTTATTACTGTTCGAAAAAAGGTCTCAAAGAGCCCTTCTTCAAAATTTTAAATCAAATACTGAATAATAAGTTTTACACTTTTGCATAGATATACATTGAAACATTATCAATTGCTGTAATTAGTTTTTGAAACAACAAATTGTGCCGCGAGCAGTTAATGAGGTCATGTGGTTATGGTTTAATACGTCAGAAAGCTTCATGTATCAGTGGCACGTAGAGTACAGGTTAAGCTTGGCTACAAAAGTAGTTTTGAATTAATCAAACCGAACAGAATATCCTGATCATTTTTGCAGCTGTAATTATGTTTTCATTTGAATATAGGAGGGTGGTGATGAGAAGATTTGTGTAGTGAAACAATCAATGTTAACCCCTTCTATTCCACTCCCCTCAAACACTCTGTTGTCGGTTATTGCGTCTTAGTATTGCGTCACCGCCACCAAACAAAACCCTTCAAACTCCCACTAAACCCTACATTACAGCCACTTTGACACATGCACAAAAATCTTTAAATTTTACTTTCTCTTTCTTTGGCGTATATATTGCCTCACTTCTTGTAGTTCTTGTTTCTCTTATTTTCTCACCAATTCAAAAATGAAATATCATTAAAATACTTTTTTCTAAATTTTTATATGTGATAGGCATTTAACAACTGCTGTAACTTTTTATATATGCATATCTAAATCCAAACATTGTGCATTATTAGTTATTAAACATCATGGAAAAATAGGTATCAGATGCATTCCTAGTAAAAGATTCTATATTAAATATCTTTTACTTTTAAGGACCTCTGACAGCTTTTGATTAAGTCTGCCTTATTTTCAAAAGTGCATTAAACCCTTTAAATCTTAGACTACCTAATATCACAGGAGTCTGAAATTCTATCAATAAGACCATAGAAGTTTATCTTTACAAAAAATACCCCCTATATATAAAATAAACACCAGGAATGAAACGTCAAAAACCCAGGGTCCCCTGAAAATACGCACGGAACACAGGGTGATCGCAATTTAGCGGGCGTAGTGAAGAAATAACACTAAAATACACCTACCACACTCGACAGCATTCAAATCGGATACACTTTACGAGAGTAATCAGACATTTTCTGAGGTTTTCTGAGATTTTCAGCTGTCGCCGAAGCCATTCGCTGACGTCACAACAACAACAACAATTACAGCGCCGAGATAAAGATGAAATACTTATTTTATCCTTTAAAATTTGTACATCGAGTAAATAAGTATTAGAATATTTATATGTTTACATCAGTCTATAATATCCCCTAGATTCCTTTGCAATAAAAAGATAATTTACACAATTTGATTGGGAAAACCTGTAAAGGGAGGTTACTCTTGGGATAATCCATTTTTCGATGCAGCGGAATATCTAAATTTCAGTAGTAAAATTTGATACTTGGTGTACTATGATTTTTTATATGAATAGAGCAATATGAAAATGTCAGTTATGTAATTTGATAGTAAGACAGTACGGGAATAGCTATTTTCTTATTTTATCCCGGCGCTGTAATTGTTGTTATTGTTGTGAAGTCAGCGAATGGCTTCGGCGACAGCTGAAAATCTCGGAAAACCTCAGAAAAAGTCTGATTACTCTTGTAAAGTGTATCAGATTTGAATGCTGTCGAGTGTGGTAGGTGTATTTTAGTGTTATTTCTTCACTACGCTCGCTAAATTGCGATCACCCTGTGTTCCGTGCGTATTTTCAGGGGACCCTGGGTTTTTGACGTTTCATTCCTGGTGTTTATTTTATATATAGAGGGGGATTTTTTTGTAAAGATAGACTTCTATGGTCTTATTGATAGAATTTCAGACTCCTGTGCTAATATAGAGATATTCACTCTCATGAATGAGATCCGGCGCGTCCATTTTGGGAGCCGGACCAGATCTCCTAAGATGGTGGACGAACAAAACACACAAAGGTAATAGCTAGTCAGATAACTGAAACAATACTGCATTTGGTGATGCAAACATGAAATTTGGCATGTTTACTCGTCTGAGCCTACTTTTTTCAAAAAGCCCGTTAACCACTTAAAAATTCAAAATGGCGGACATTTTTCAAGATGGCCGCCACAGAAGTTGATTTTTTACTTGAACACACCTGAGCAGAGTTTATTTTTATCAATTTTGAGAAAAATATCTCTTAAGATGCTTTGCGTGTGCAAAACCTATTTTTGATACACAAAAGACTGGTTTCAAAATCCAATGGCGTCTTTTTTCAAGATGACCGCCGTTTCATTTAAAAAGCACTAATTTGCCATTAACACTGACGTTTCTAGTCAAATCAGTTTTAATCTTATAGACAAATAACATATTTAGAGTGTTGAAGGACAGTTTTGTCTCGCCTGCGACTTTTAAAACTGATGGCGGACAGAAGTGTAACTTTTCCGATGGCAACGGCAATGACGCCGGCGGTGGTGACGTCAACGTTAAGGTTGTATGTCAAGTTTTTTTTCTCAGAAAGTACTCTGTTTATTGGATTGAAACTTCACACACGTTTTCGTAATCATTAGGCGCTGTACAAAGACAAGTTCCATAACTCTGACTTACATTTTAACAAAATTATTCCCCTTTTAATCATTAGAATTTTCAACATTAAGTCTTCGTATTAAGTTTTTTTTCTCTCAGAAACTACTGTTTAAATTGGGTTGAAACTTCACACATACCTTCATGGTCATTAGGCACTGTACAAAGCCAAGTTCCATATTCTGACATGAATTTTAATAAAATTACCCCCTTTTAAAATTGGAAATTGTAACTATAAGTATATGTGTCTCTAAATGGAATATATTCTAATTATGTTCCATAAAGGCTGTCACTGCTTGATTGGAACTTTATATAAGACAGACATTTTTAGAATTAAAGTGCATGTAGCAATCTACGTAGACACATCAATTTTGATAAACAAAAGACCTGCTTTGCGTCATAGGTGAAACAATGCAGATCTACCGTATTTGTTTCCTCTGGAAGGCATGCCTCAAGACTTTATATTTTGGCGAAATAGTTGTCACATTTGCAGCTGTATAGATCTGTACACGGGAGTCCAACTGCATTTACACCTACCACAGCATTCTGTTTTACATGCACATTTGGTCAGTTCTTTACAGCTATTTGTACCTGGTGGGTTGTTGTCCAGTGTATCTGCCTAAAGTCACCATGTTTCTCCCATTCCCATTCAGCAGGATTCTCGACTTCCATTTGGCAAAACTGTGCCTGTTCTCATATGCTACCAGCTAGGTATGCAGCACGCTTTGTGTGTTCGGCAAAGGCTGCTTGAGTTGGGGGAATAGCATCATATGACCTCTGTTTTGGGGCAGACATATCCAGCCTGACACAATAAAGATGACAAACTTTTCAAGAACCATCTTGTCCTCATTATTCACCACTGACCGATATACTCCTTGGTTCTCAAAGACATCTGTCACTTCCCGGCAAACATTCCAAGTTCTACAAACAGCCTTTCTACCCTTTCCCCGGAAACCTGAGAATACAGATTGACATGGCCGAATGATTGAATGACATCATGTATGGGAATCCAATCCAAATTTGTTCCCTGTTTGAAGGCTATCCACAGCTGCACAAGGTCAAGCCCTTCCAGCTCAGAAAATACATGAAAAGCGATGACAACAAAAACGAAATGAGATCATGGCGCTAGACGAAGGGTTACTAGCAACAGGAAGTCCCACCCAATTGGTGCAGTTTCTCGGGGGATAATGATAACAAACAAAGACAAAATCAAACAGGGAATGCCACGCACCAAAAACGCAGCCTCCTCAAAACGAAACCCCCAGCGCGCAGACTCGTGCACCACACACACACACACACACACACACACACACAAACACACATACACTCAAAGCCAACACATAAGGACAAAACGAACAAACAATGGAACATAGTGGGGCACCGCCTTGGAACGGTCAGTGGCAAAAACACCACTGGGGAGCTTAAACCGGTTTATGGTGCGCACCCAACCTCACTCTTACCCCCACCATGTTCCAAAGACACGGGACAGTGTAAATAAAAGTAATCCCCTCCAGGTGAATCTCTTACACACGCAACGGAAACAAAAAGGCATGGCATGTAAAACACAAAAATGCTCGTGTATAAATATATAAAAAGCAAACCTTAAGAACCAAAAACGTATGTACTCAATGCCTTTTCAGAAGACAGAGCAACAAGAGAAACACCCTTAAGGGCCCGACGAAACAGGTCAGAAGACAAATATCAAAACAGTTCAGTCCTGGTAGGATTTAAAAACTGCTAGACTGATTTTTTTTTATTTTTCGGCCGACAGGCATGTTGAAATGCACACATAAATAACTGCAATTTTTACCAGAGAGGAAAAGACTGTATGCAATCAGGAGAATAAGTCTTGAAGGTCTGACGCCATACAGTCATGAGGAATTCGATATACGGATGTTTATGCACGCATACTGTTGTGGAGGGTCATAAACAGCTTGCCCTTAAAGCTAAAGACACAGATTTAGTTGCCACCGCTGTTCATGTATTTTCTGAGCTGAAAGATCGTGGCCTTGAACAACTGTAGGCAGCCTTCGGACAGGGAACAACTTTGAGATGTAATTCGATAAATGATGTCATTCAATCAATTGGCCATGGGAAAGCGTATTGCTTTCTTTCATGCATTTACAGGTTTTGGTGTAGTGTCAGGTTTCCGGGGAAAAGGTTAAAAGACTGTTTGACAAACTTGGAATGTTTGTTCGGAAGTGACAGATGTCTTTAAGATTTTAGGTGTATATCAGCCAGTGATATCTAATGAGGACAAGGGGGTTTATGAAAAGCTTGTCATCTTTATGTAAGACAGGTCAAGTTCTATAGCAGATATTAATGGCGTCACACTGGACATGTTTACCCGAAAACAGATGTCATATGATGCTCTTGCAGCTCTTGCCAAACACACAAAGCGTGCTGCATATCAAGCTGGTCGGATATGGGGACAGGCATTTTTTGCCAAATAGAAGTTGAAAATCCTGCTGAATAAAGATGGGAGAAACAATGGCCCAGTTGTTCAAAACTTTCGTTAAATTTAACGAATCGTTAAGTTAACGGTTGTTAAATTTTGATTATTACGTTAACTAACGAAATGTTAAATTTTCAGTTGTTGAAAGTGCTGTTAAAAATTTTGTTAGCTAACGAAGCGTTAAATCATTTAACGAAACGTTAAAAATTTTAACGAATCATTAAAAATTTAACAAGGACATCATATCCCATAATACACCACTTTTTACACTTCCTCTTATAACATTGAAAAAAAATGCTTCAATACCAAAAAATGTGTTACCTTGGCCTTTTGTGTAGCTAATAGCTTTTCATGTTGTCCATTCTTGCATATAATTTTTATGCAGTCCCTCTTTCTTTTAACTAGTAATGTCACTGACACTTGTTTTTGTAGACTTAACTGACGACAGCACATTTAGTTGGTTGTTGTTCTAGTTCAAAATACAAAACAACAAGTCAACACCATGTAAAGTGCCAATAATCTTTCATATTTTGTCACACGTTTTCGCTACCTTCTCTTTTGTTATTCTCCAAAGTTTATCCACTTCATATCCCAATATTTCCTAGTTACTTACAATACATCCACATTCAGGTATAATTCTGCAAGTTATATCAAGGTTATTATCCAAGCACTTTTGTTATTCTTCCAATCTTATGTAAAACTACATCTTCTTCTAAGAAATGTCAAAGGAAGTACTGACTGGATTAACTCCCTTCAATTTTGAGGCCCCACCTCGGGGTATTGTATACCTGTTGTTATTTTCTTTTATTTAGACAGTCGATTTGATTTGTGTCCTGTGGAAGCTGTTATCTCTGATCACGTGTACTTCTCAAATATTATTTAGGAATATAGAAACAATTATTTTTAAGAATGACACAGATTTGCTTTTAAAGTAAAGCAGCAGTTTATGTTCCTAAATATGAGCCACGCCATGGGAAAACCAACATTTTTTTTGGTTGGGTTTAACGTTGCACTGACACAATTTTAGGTCATATGGCGACTTAGAAAACCAACAGTGTGGGTTTGCTGTTCGCTAACATTTTCTCTAATGCAATAGGCTTTGAAAGCAAGCAGCATCCAGGCAGTCTGGTCTGGATCAATGCTGGATGCAAACACACTATGCTGGTTTTTTCATGCTGCGGCTCATATAACTATCTCCCTTTTGTTGATCATGAAATGGTTGATAAAGACTTTTTTAAAAAGATTTTTCATTGAAAATAGTAGAAACATACGGCTTTAAAAACCAAGTTTTAAACAGAGGCAATAATCACAAAAAGATGTAAAAATAAATTAAACATGCATTTTACAATTTGTACATAGAAATTTGGCTCTATTTTTTATTTCTAATTTTGTACATTTTAGTTCCTGTTTGAATATTAATTGTCATCTTTAATAATCACCCACTTTAGAAGATATACTTTAGTCTAGCAAATTAAACCAGAATTACTTCCCTAAATTAATAATTTAAAGGTCTTTGAACAGAATATATTAAAAGTGAAAAATGTCATTAGATACAATCAAAGAAGTACAATGTATATATATTTAAAGCTCTTGGTACAATTGATTAAATGTGCATGGTCCAAAAGTGTAGCACTGACCCTTAAGATAGGTGCCTGGGAATTACATGTGAAACTCTGTCTCATTTTCAGGCAGGGTTTTATGCTAAATAAAAATAAGAATGCTTAGAAATATTCATATCAAATTTGTCCTGCATCAGAACACTTTAGATCTTACATGAGACTTGACCCCCTAACTGTTACCAGAAGTTTGAGGCTATACATTTATACCAAAAAGTAATAAAGCTTGTTCCATACTTGTAACATTAAACAGCTATTTGTAAATTTGGTAAAAATGAAAATGTATAGTCTACAAAGAAAAAAGAAATGTACTTTGCCTCAGTATGTAAGTGACCAGTATGATTATGTCAAACATTTAAATTACAGACATATCTAAATACTCCGAAGCCGGATTATAAGATTGAATTCTTATCCCAACAATAAAAAGTATAATTTTTTACACTTTTTTTAAAGAAAAAATGTTGCAAATTAAGCTACATCAAGTACCATTTTGTAGACAGAAATGACTCAAAATGTGTTATTTTGTATTTATTCCATTAATAATTTGACCTTTTGCTGCTATATATGCCACAACAAAACATTTTCACCATTCACATTATAATCCAGAACTTGATATGAGTATTTTCCGATTTATTAGATGCATCTAGTATCTTGTTTTAACTAGTATTTCCAGCAAAATATATTTTTAACATTACCCAAAACTTCAGCTACATTAAAAAACAATTTAAGTGCCTCATTAACAGTCTGTTACATGAAAACTGGAACTTCAATTCCCAAATGCAGTAAAACTGCATGTTTTCAGTGACTATGACATTTAGTATTTGATGTATTTAGATTTCTCAAATGAAGTTACTTAAGGTTAAATTTTGCAATATTTGTCTATTTACAATGAGAGAATCAATTTTCAGCTTATTAATTTCCAGAAAATCATGACTTCACATTGATATCAAGTGCATATCAATTAAAGGGGGGTAATTTTACACCATACTGCAAAACATGCATGTGGGAATGCAGACTTGTGTAATTGTTTTATTGTTAAATGGTGGTCTAAACATCCCTAAGTGTATATAATTAATCAAATTGTTCTCTTTTATAATACTTGTATTTTAGAACCTGGTTGTAAAAAAAAAATGTCTCTGTCTGTCAGTAATATTATTACAGACAGACTTTTTAGATAAAAATTATTAGTAAAATACAAACTGAAACAGAGAATCAGCCAAAAAAAATTTTGGAGATAATAGAATATATTTAAAAATCCATTTCATTGCCTGAGATTACTATCACAAGAGTAATATAACATGTTATGATTTTAGACAGAATAAAACCACATGGAGGTATGTAAAATCATGAATAGTGAAAATATTAAATATCAAAATGTAATATAGCTTAATTCTTCTGCTAAAATGCGGCTGATTTAATAATATGTGACCATAAATATTTACCAGAATTATTATGTATCTAACAAATCATGTAAACAATATCAAACTTTTTTTTGGACAAAGTAATAAGGATTTGGCGATTTCTGTATTATATCATTCAAAGGTACAAAGTGAAAAAATAAAAGATAGAACTGCATGATTGTACAAAAAAAAGATGAAAAATTCGTTGTCCAAGTGTATGAATTTTTACTTTCTGCTGTCTTATATACTTTTTTCCAGTGAAACAGTGAAACTGGAAATATATATGTGCCCTTTTGAAATATATATTTATCATATTCTCAAATCCTGTTGCATTATTTGGAAAATATAGATCAGCCCTAGTCTTATTCAATAGGTAAACTATATAGTTGAGTAAATGTGGCACCTGACAGCATTTTACTTACTCCACCATTCATTACATTCTCCTACATATGTAAAATGAAATTCTTTTGGTGTATTATACCTAGATGTAATGTATAAATGAGTGTGGACAGAAAAATAGCTAAAAAGTCCAACTTAATTTTCCTTTCAAAAAATTATTTGCATGCAGTACATGCAATTAATATCAACAGTACTGTAATGTTTGTGGAATTTAACTTCAAATCCAAGCAGGTACTAGCTAGATACTTTGCTAGTGGACTAGCCTGTGACATGTCCAGGAAGCAGCAGCTGTGGTTAAACAAAGTTAAAGATTTCTCTATATTTTATAGTTAAATTTAAACAATTTTAAACTCCACTAACTATCCAGCAACTAACTAATTTCTAACTGTAGAAGTCCTTATCTGCTTTCTCCTTTTCAACTATTCTGTCCACCATTATTTTGCATGTCATGATTTTTGTGAGTGTAAGATTTCATAGCTTATCTTTTTATGATTTATAAAATAGCAATGATACATATGTAAAAGGCCCTTGACTGCATAAAATGTGTTTAACAAACTACTTAAATTCTGTATTATCAAAAATATATAAGAATGCATGTATATTAGCAGCCTAAATTCATTTCCAAGTTCAACTTATAGGTGTATTTAAACAGAGATGTCTGGGTAAATCTGAATCATCAGACATTTCTAAAGACTGAAAAAAGTAACCATTTGTTAGAATGATTATCAGATATTAGGTGTGATACCATAATTTAATTCACATGGCAGTCATTAAAAGGTACTATTTTATATATATCTTTAAGCAGAGATATAACAACAATTTTAATTTCACATCATGGCTTAAATTTAAAAACACAAGCTTTGATTTGCAGGTTGTGGGGAGTTGGTGTTTAAAATGTAATAATAACCATAGTTATCATGGTGATGCTTATGCAGTATTTCTGGAGGCAGCATTTTGAGTTAATAAATATTCTGAATGAATAAAGTAACCATATTATTAACATCTTAAGGTCATGCATATCCATGGTCCTCTCTTAAAATTTTCTGCAACATCTAACATTGACTAGCTCCTGACTATGATATTTTTCATTTAATTTTTGTTTTTAAAGTTGTGAATATAGCCAGTCTATATTATCCTAGGTCCAACATTACCATCACTTTTCTGAGACAATATCACATTCTGTAAAATAGACTGGCACTAATTTTGTCACTATTATGGAAAACAAAAATAAAATCACAAAAATCTGAAATTTTGTGACAAATTCTTTGCTGTCAGTCTAGTGGCTAGCCTACCTCTAGGCATACAGACACTTAATAGAAAAATTACGGGGAAAAAAATGGTAGTCTCATAATAGCAGATTCAAATAGTCCTCAGTTTTTTTGCTCTGTCACTAAGAGCCATTTTCCATATTTTCTTTGCAATTTGTTTTTGCTAAAATGACATGACAGACCTATGCTGGACATGTAGTTAGCATTTTCATAATGAAATAACAACATGACAAAATATTTCATGGAAACTTAGATCATACACCACCAATTTGGGGTCTCATTCTTTAGCTGATTTTGCAGTTTGTAAATATTTTTCTTGCATCAAACATGACCCCCACTTTTCTTTTGATTTTTATTTAGCACTGACAATATTCTTCAAGAAAATGTAGTTTACAGACATTTAAAATGGGTCCTGATGTGTGCTGCGGACATAATGGAAATAGGTCAATGTTATATAGAATAAAGAACAAAAACTATTTAGTGTGTTATAACCTCTAACCCTCTTCATAACACTTACCACTAAGTAGGTACAGATACTAAACATTTATTTTGAAAGTGACTACAGTTGAACCGGCCTAAATGGCCACCTTTTAAGCAGCCACTTTTCTTAAGCAGCCAATCAGCTAACTTCCCAAACTGACTTCACATTCTTATTTCAACTTGTCTGAAGCAGTCACCTGCTTTAAACAACCCCTTAATACTTCTAAATCGGCATCAAAATAAAGAATATTAAATAAACAGTCACAGGAGATATACTGCCTCAATGGCTCAATGGTTATGTCAGGTGTTCCATTAAGGCAAGCGCCTGCTCCCTGTGAGTGCAAAGACAAAATTGTACGATGGCGAAGTATGACAGTATGATGGTGAAGCGTAACAGTACGATTGATAAGTGCGACAGTACAATGGCAAAGTGCTGTATTAAGATGGTGATGCACAGCAATACAATGGCTATGCATGACAGTACGATGGTGAAGTGCGACAGTACGATGGTGAAGCGTGACAGTACAATGGTGATACTATAATGGTCAAGTGCGACAGTGCAATGGCAAAGCATGACACTGATGATGAAGTGTGATAGTTTGATGGCAAAGCACAAAAATATGACGGGCTGTCACCATCGTACTGTTGCACTTAAAAATGCCAGCATACTGTTTGCGCTTCGCCTTCATACTGTCGTGTTATCAGAATTGTACAGTTGCCATTGTACTGTCACGCTTGGCTATCTTTCCGTCATACCTTCTCGCTTCATGCTCATTGGGAGTAGGCGCTGGCCCGAATAGAACACCATGGTTTTGTGTGTCTCTGTTGTGTTATACCAAATATGTTGGAAAAGTACTGGTAACTCCCTTGCTTGACACTCAACATTTAACTTGAGGGGTTGTTTCAGATGATTTTATAAGCTTTTGGTCACACTCATGTTATAATTTATCATAATCATGCTACTTCTAATAATTATAAATTTATTTATTTTGCTTAGTATCATAAATGTCAATCATATATTGTACCTGTCCAATTCTTTTTAATATACTCTATCTATTTTGGCAATTCAAAGAGTTTTTAATACAAATTTAAATAAATACTATAGGTACATTTTCAAAATATATACTTTACCAAACTTATTGGCACTTTAAATATTTTAATACTTCTAAATGTTGGTATTTAATTGCAATAAGTAACAATTTTTATTACCTCCCTTTTATAAATACAGCACATGAATCAAGCATGTTTCTTACTTACATAATATGTTTTTCATTAGTATTGACAGTTTATGCAACAGAAATAAAGGTACATAGTACACAACTAGGTTAGTTTTATACAGAATAAAGAACATTTTTGATGGTAGAAAATTGCACAGGATCAAGTGTTTTGCGTTACTCTTGTCAGGGCCTCATTCACTTTTTTTATTTTGATATGTTGTAAGCAGAAAAAATCGAAATAATTTAGTAAATAAAGAAAAGTATACACTTGAATTTTAGTAGAGATTTCTATAAAAAAAATAGGACAGTTGATTGTTAGGCACAGTGTATTTACCTATCGATTTTCCTTTGTCATATTCTCATTGTTGTAAGCAACTTCAAAATTTGTTGTTATTTTTTGAGGCTGTGTTTACGATTGCAAATAAATGCAAAGGAAGTGGAGATCAACATGTATTCCTGAACTAATGAGAAGGGGTATCTCCTGCTTTTCTCTCATTCTGCATTACTGGCTTTTCCAATAAACTATCTGGCATTCCAACCATATTCAGCGAGGTCAGGAAGTATAACGATGAAATATTTGTTTCTTGAATATTGTTTTATAAATGCTGTACCCGTAGTAAAATTTCTCTTATCTTATATCAGTTTTATTTTACACAGGCCTATTATACTGTACTAGCTATACATAGCATGCTTGAAGAGTTTGGTGTTGTCAGTCCTTCAAAACTAAATGAAATGACATGAAATCATGAGAGCTGTTGACAAAATCTCTCAAAACAAGTTTCAGGCATGTGTTTCAAAGAAATGTTGTGAAATACACAAGTTTTGAAAATAATTGGGAAATATTTTGACATGGTAGCCATCTTGAATTTCTTCGTTAAGTCTTAACGAACATTTTAAAGTACCTCCTGAGGTGAATTAAAATTTGCCTTAAAGTTATCGTCAAACTGCATAGTTTAACAGAATTGTTGTACTAACGTTTCACCAACATCAGATTTTTTAACGAAAAAATTTAACGAAATATTTAACGAAGCTGCGCTAATTTAACAAAATTTTTATTGTTAAAAATTCTGAACAACCGAACAGTTTAAAAGCAAAATTTAACAAAATAATTAACGAGCCTTCAGCTATTTAACGAAAATATCTTCATTAAATATTTAACGAAAGTTTTGAACAACTGGGCCAATGTGACCTTTGGCAGATGTACTTGACAACAACCCACCAGTTGCTAATAACTGTAAAGATCTGACCAAATGTGCATGTAAAACAATGTTGTTCTGAGTGTAAATGCAATTGTTTTGGACTCCCGTTTATGGATTTATACAGCTGCAAATGTGACAACTATTTGGTAAAAATATAATGTCTTGAGACATGCCTTCCAGAGGAAACAAGTATAGTAGATCTGCATTGTTTCACCTATGACACAAAGCCGGTCTTCTGTTTATCAAATTTGATGTGTCTACTTGGAATGCTATATACACTTTAATTTTAAAATTGTCTGCGTTACATAAAGCTGGACCACAAGTTCTAATCAGTAGGGACGGCCATAAAGGGACATAATTGAATAACATTCCATGTAGAGACATAAAAACTTAACGTAAGAATTTCTAATTTTGAAAGGGGGACAATTTTGTTAACATTCATGTCAGAGTTATGGAACTTGGCTTTGTACAGTGCCTAATGACCATGAAGGCGCATGTGAAGTTTAAACTCTATAAACCTAACAGTTTCTGAGAAAAATACTTTATACGAAGACCTAATGATGACAATTGAAAGTTAAAAAGGGAGATAATTGTGTTAAAATCTAAGTCAGCGTTATGGAACTTGGCCTGGTACAACGCCAAATAGCCACAAAGGCATGTGGGAAGTTCCAACCAAATAAACAGAGTAGTTTCTGGGATAAGGACTAAATATACAAAATTAACGTTGACGCCACCGCCGCCGGCGTCATTACCGTCCGGCCGGAAAAGCTACGCCTTAGTTGGCCGTCAGTTCCTAAAGTCACAGGCGAGACAAAAACTGTCATTCAACACCCTATATATGTTATTCGACAATAACATGCAAATTGATGCAACTAGGAGTGTCCGTATTAATGGCAAATTAGTTCTTTCACATAAAACAGCGGCCATCTTGAAAAAAGACGCCATATTGGATTTTGAAACTAGTCTTATTGTGTCTCAAAAATAGGTTTTACATACTCAAAACATCTTAAAAGATATCTTTTCCTCAAAATTGACATAAAAGAACTCGGTTTAGGTCTGTTCAAGTCAAAAATCAACTTCCTGTGGCGGCCATCTTGAAAAATAGCCGCCATATTGAATTTTCAAGTGGCTAACGGGTTTTTTGAAAGAAGAAAGCTCAGACGAGTACACATGCCAAATTTCATGCTTGCATCACCAAATGCAGTATTTTCCCGAATAATTGACTTAATCGGCCCAGCTATAAGCGGTTGTATTCAAATGAGATAATGCATCCCCAGATGGTAAGTAGTTTGAATAGATCGACACTGCTCCGGCAACGACATAATACTTTAATGCAAATAAAACAGAGCTAAATTACCTATGATTTTATATGAACTGGTGATCAAATTGTTTTTGGCGTTTAGAAGCCATATTCGAGCGGAATTAAATGGCTACTTTTGAAATCTCTCTTGACACGAAAACCGAATTTGACTGTCGGTGAAGAAAATGCACTGGGTACAAATACAAACACAGACGTCGATATTTAGCTTGCAACATATGATAAAAATCTCGAAATGTCACCGGCTCAGTTCCGCAAAATATCAACTGCTCAGTTTCATAAATGTCTGCGGCAAGATTTCAATTTGTTGTTGCAAATACATATATTTTCAAACTTCTTTGGTTATGTTTACTGTTAAAAAATTAAGCGTACATAATCTTAAGATACCAATTTAATTTCAGGTTGTTGCAGAAATAAACTGCATTTAATACAAATTTGCATTTTAAAAGCAGTATGCTGAGAAATGTTGTACATCATATTGTGGTTAAACGTAAGCACAATGTTTGAAAAAAAAACTCGCTTGCTTTCTTTGGACACTATGACCCTGTTGTTTGGCTTTTTTATTGAAAAACTATTATTGGTTTTCAGATGTAATGTCCTTGAATACATAAATCCTTAAGATGTAAGCGACAAAAGCTTTAATAGTAAGTTTTTAGCCCACCATCATCAGATGGTGGGCTATTCGAATTCACTCTTCGTCCGTGGTCCGTCCGTCCTTCCGTCAATCCGTTAACAGTTTCGCATCTCTACAGAAACTACCGAGGGGATTTAGACCAACCTTTGTCAGAATAATGTATTGGTACCCTAGTTGTGTCCCCCTGAAAATCAGACTGGTTCAATAATTTTTAAATGAGTTATGACCCTTTGTTTGTTTTTATAATTTCCATATTTATATAGAGAAAAACTTGAAAAAAAATTGATATTTGTAATTTAGCATCATCTAGTGGTTCTCTATCAAGTTTGATCAAATTATCCCACTAGGGTTAAAATATGGCCCCGCCCCTGGGGTCACATGGTTTATATAGACTTAGACTTATAGGTTATATAGGGAAAAACTTTAAAAATCTTCTTGTCCATAACCTACAACATTCAAATTTGGACCACATGTATAGTTTTGAGTGGCTAGATGAACCTTGACATGAGCTGACCTTGATCTTGACCTAGTGTCCTTCTTCCACATTTCTGTAGCTACAGTTTTCAAATTTGGACCACATGCATAGGTTTGTGTACCGAAATAAACTTTGACCTTGATATTGAACTAAAGACCTACTTTCACGTTTTTGAAGGCAGAGGCTTCAAATTAGGACCACATGCATAGTTTTGTGTTCCGAAATAAAATTTGACCTTGATTTTTAACCTAGTGACCTACTTTCACATTTCTCAAGCTACAGCCTTCAAATTTTGACCACATGCATAGTTTTGTGTACCGAAATGAACTTTAACCTTGGGATTGACCTAGTGACTTACTTTCACATTTCTGTAGCTTCAGCCTTCAAATTAAGACCACTAGCTTAGGTTTGTATTCCAAAATAAATTTGACCTTGAGATTGACCTAGTGACCTACCTTCACATTTTTGAAGGTACAGGCTTCAAATTTGGACCACATGCATAGTTTTGTGTTCCGAAATGAGTCATATACAAGGTCGTCATGTGTCGTCAACAATTTAACTGTTAACACTAGATGTCACAATTTTAGCCAAATCTTAATGAAACTTGGTCCGAACATTACCCTAAACTTAATATGGAGGTATTCGTTACGGGGTCATCTGGTCTCAAAAGCTAGGTCACAAGTTAAATTTATAAGAAATTCTTGTAAACACTATTGAGTCCACATTTTTTATTTCATCTTGATGAACATTTGGATGTTTTTTCTTTGTAAAATCTAGGAGAGATTCAAAATTGGGTTACTCTAGGACACTAAGTCAAATCATAGGAAAGCCTTGTTAACACTCTGTAGACCTTCATAAAATATTTTGCCAGAATGTTTGACTTTATCAAATCTAGGTCAAATGTATCACTGGATTACTTGAAGTCTTGTTTACTTTCTAAACATCATATTTTCGATTTGATCTTCTTAATTCAAGAATTAAAGATGGCCTCTAAAGTGTGAACAATGTTTTTCTATAATCTGACCAAGTGACCTAGTTTCAATAACTAGGTTTTGTTTTTGACCAATATTTTGTAAAGACATACATTTTGACAAAGTTTTAAGAAGGTCAATCAAAAATTAGTCCTCTAGAGTGTTAACAAGGTCTTTCTTTGATCTGACCTAGTGACCTAGTCTTGTTTCTGAGCTCATTTAATCCAATTTTGAATTTAACTTAGATTTTATAGAGACAAACAGTCTTGTCCAGCCTGTAACTCTTCCGTCCATAAAGGGATTTCAAAATAAGTTAGCATAAGTGTTCATCATAATGAGACGACGTGTCATGCGCAAGACCCAGACCCCTAGCTCCAAGATCAAGGTCACACTTAGCGGTCAAAGGTTATCATAAGAAGGGGAGCGGTGGTCTAGTGGATATGGTGTCGGCCGCTCAATCCAGGGGTCGTGAGTTCGAGCCCCACTGGGGTCACGACCATGACCTCTCATATGACACTAGTACTGGTTTTTCCAGGAAGCGGACTTGAGAGTGGTTCAAATAAGCTTGAAGCTTTCATCACAATCGAGCTAAAACAAATTAGTATAAACTAAAGGTTATCATGGTCTGTTTCGTGTCCGGTCAATAACTCTGCCATCCATGAAGGGATTTTCAAGTAACTTGGCATAAATGTTTACCATAATGAGACGACGTGTCATGTGCGCAAGAGCCAGGAGAGCGTTTCATCAAAGTTCCTAGGATTTTTATTGTAGGACCGCTCCTAGGATCTTCTTAAGATTTTCATAAGTGCGTTTCAACAAAAGTTCCTAAGACAAAATACCGACTTAGGAGTTACTCTTCCGAAGGAAGTAAAATCATGGGACCCCGTTGAAATCAACATCCAGTGTTAAGATTATAGCTCTAACCCAAATATATGTAAAAAATATATGGCTGATTTTGAGGTGACATACTTTTAGTTTACCAATAAATGTAGATCTAGATTCTACGTAGATTATACTATGATTGGGAAACTTGGTTTTTTCTGGCAATTTAGACTAGCTTTATATAATAATAATAAGTAGCTCTACTCGGAAATTATTGCTGCCGTTGGCGTTGCACTTATTCGTGACTAGGCAGAGTTGTTTATGGCAGATTTATCTCCCTGGACAGTTACTCTCTGTATCGATTTTCCAGGCACCGGCATTAGGAGTGACCTGTCGCTTTTTAATCCCCCGCCATGGCGGAGGGATTATAGGAATGGTCTGCGTCCTTCCGTCCGTAATAAAATCATGTCCGGTCCATATCTACTAAACCCCTTGAAGGATTTTCATGAAACTTGGGTCAAATGATCACCTCATCAAGACGATGTGCAGAACCCATGAGTCAGCCTTGTCGGTTCAAGGTCAAGGTCACAGCTAAAATCAAAGGTTTACCCCTTTCACTATCCATAGCAGTGGCGGGGATTTAGCTGTCTTTCAGACTGCCTTGTATTTTTAGATTTGGATTTTCCAGACTGTTCCATTTATTAAATAAGGGTTTGCAAGATATTTGACTTATTTAAAACTATAAATAAATTTTGAATACTCAGTAGATCGAATTCGCATTGATAGCTCAGTTGGTAGAATTGAGGGATCTTACTAGTGATTCAACTTTTGCGATTAAGAGGCTGTGGGTTCAAATCTCACACAGGGCGATTTGTTTTATGATTGAATTTGTTTTATTTATATTTTTCATGTTTTTTATTTCATTTTATTTTATCATTTCAATTTCATTTTTCATTCCATTCATACAATTTCAATACATTTCAAACACACGCACCCAATGGAGCATCCTTACACTCGCTGGCGGTGTCGGTTCCCTCCGAGTAAGTGTCATCAGCTAGTCGAATGACCGAACTGTCAAAGAGCTATGTCAACCATGTTGAATAATTCACAAACAAAAGGATATTTGAAAAACCTATGTTATATGCGAAAATAGCAAAATGATACAAGTAATGCAATTCAAATACATCTTTAACATTATTATCATTTTAAATGTATGTTACCAAAACATAAAATGAAAAAAAAAATAAAAAAAATATTGATCTCCGTTGGAATTCGAACTCACAAAAGTTAGATTCTAGAGCCGTCACGCTTACCACTGCACCACTGCGTCTCCATCTCGAAGAGGCAGTAATTTAAATATTTATTATAGAAATAAGTTATAAAAAGGTAGGGTATCCCTTTACTGAAGTGGTTTATTCCAGTAACCTTTCAAATCTAGTAATAAAAGCGACAGGTCACTCCTAAATGCTAGTAGCTACACTAACGCACGGTGTATTACTGCTTCGCTGTTCTTCCAAGATTATAAGAAAAATGATAAATTTGGAGGCGCCATCTTTTAAAGCATTTCTGACAAAGCTGAAGCTCTAAATAGTATTCCATTTTTATTAGAAGAAGACAATTAAAAAAGCCCTAATTACAAGTAATTATTGTGTAGATGTACTTAACATCCAACAATGCATCAGACTTAGGATATGATTTGCACTTAGGATAACCCATGAGCACTCCTAAGTTAGGACTATTTTTGCACTTAGGAAAAACTTTAGGAATTTTGATGAAACGCATTTTGGGCAAAATGTAGGACTTAAGATGAAATTTTGTCCTAGGAACTTTGATGAAACGCGCTCCAGACCTCTAGCTACAAGGACAATGTCACACTTAGAAGTCAAAGGCTAACAGGGTCTGTTTCGTGTCCGGTCCATAACTCTGCCATTCATCAATGGATTTTGAAATTACTTGGCCTAAACTTTTCTCACAATGAGAAAACGTGTCATGCGCAAGATCCAGACCCCTAGCTCTTAGGTCAAGGTCAAACTTAAAGGTTAAATGTTAAGACTGTCTGTTTCTTGTCCGGTCCATAACTCTGTTATTGATGGAGGAATTTTAAAATTACTTTGAATAAATGTTTTCTATAATGAAATGAGGTGTCATGCACAATACCCAGATCCCTAGCTCCAAGGTCAAAGTCACACTTAGAAGTCACAGGTGTTTCTTGTCCGGTCCATAACTCTACCATGTTTCAAGGGATTTGAAAATAATTTGACACAAATGTTAACCATATTGAGAAGGGGGTTATGACCCGGGCCTCTTAGGTCAACATCAAGGTCACGAAATGATGTGTGATTTTTTATGCATACAACTTTAACATTCTTGGGCATGCTTCTGGGGCATTTGTCACCAATAGTGACAGCTCTTGGTCGCTGGGGAATATGGTCACTGAACACAACAATGAGAAACATGGCTGCACTTAAATATACTTACAAAGTCCTGAATTGCTAAAATAAGAGTTAGAAACTTTTTTCAATGCTTTAATGTTTGTTAAATTTCTTTGAGAAATGTCAGGCGTGATGATTAATTCGAGAGTTTCTCTTCTTGTAGCAATACCACCAGCACATATTATGTACAACTATAAGTATTAAATGAATAATACATCCAGCTTCTCTAATCAGAATCTACGCTTTAACACAGCAGGTATTGCCCATGAATTAATACAAAGCAAACTGCAATTTTATAATAGCTCAGGAATTTCCGTGATGTCTTTTTGCAGTGAATACCAACTCATTAAACAACTTAACACTAATTTTAATGAGTTGTAACAGGATAGTAACTATGAGTTTATACAAACGATGAATAAAATTTTAATATAAACTCAATATGAATTTTGTAAGCATAATAATGACTACAGAACGACAGACATACGGACAAGGACAAAGACAAAACTATATCCTTTCGATTTAAATGAGGTATAAATATCTTGAACACATGACCTTTTCAATTTGATTGTTATCTTTAGAACTTGTGGATAATAACTTTAGCCATTGTATGAGTAATACCTTATTAAAACTAGGCTATTTACAAGTCCATGTATAAGACTTCTAACAAATTAAGTTTAAAAACTTAACTAAACAAACGACAAAATCAGTATTGAAAATGAAAGAGTACTTCCAAGTTTGTTATCATATTGATTGCCACATAGGTTACACAACTCAGTCTAATTCCAAACTTCGTTGGTCGCGAAAACTTGTCCAATGGGAAATTCTCCTTACATTAACACTCCGAAATAAAATGTGCTCCTCCTCTTGGTAAAATAAACCACACATAAACGGATGAAAACTGTCAAAAATCACATAAATCTAACAGTAAGAAAACGTTTTTGTCCACAAGATATAACGATGACTTTGAAATCTCTAATATATGTAAATTATGGCGAAAAATATCGATGTCCACTTTCGGTTTGAACCGGTTATTATTATTAAATTTTCAAAAGACCTTATATCAAGAAATGCTTTTGCACTGCAAAATGATCTGTATACATAACAAATATAACCATTTCTTAGTTGAACTACATTGTCCGATTTTTAAAAACAAATTTTTACAGAAAGTTAAAAATCAAACTAACCCTCTTTTTTACATTTTCCGTATAGTACCGGTCTTTAGCGCCGCCTCAGAAGTGTCATTGGCTCCTTTTTCAACTCATCTTCAACAGAAAGAGGAAGTCAGTGTTTACAGGCCGTGTATAAGGACTATGATATCTAGCTTATAAAGGTTTACCAGGGATAGGTAAAGGTGCCAAAACTTGCGCACATGACACGTCGTCTCATTATGGTAGTTCTGAAGTCAGAAACATACTGTTACAAATTTGAAAAAATGCTATCTTCTGAAAGAAATTTATCTTTTGGTAATTTTAAAGGTCCAAGGACAGTGTGACTAAACACTAATTCAAATGGACTGAGGCCAAGTAATTCTTGCACAGAATCTCTGACTGCAAATAGAAATATCTCAGTCCTTCTTAGTTATCAAAATAATATGTTCTTAACATATTTTTTTAATGTTTGATGAAGGCACCTTGACTTTCTGGATGATAGGCTGGAGATTTATATTGTTTTATGCCTAAACTATGTAATACATGTAAAAATATATTTGACATATAGAATTAGAACATTGGTCGGACTGTAAATATTTTGGGAGACCAACAAATACGAAACCATTAGTTAAGGTCTTAACAATGTATAAGACTTTAATATTTCTTAAATGAATAGCTTCAGGAAATCTTGTTGAAGAGCACATTATTGCTAAAAAGATGCTTGTTCCCTGGTTAAGTCTGAGGCAACGGACAAACACAGTCCACTGTAATTCTACTGAAAGGTTCATCCAGAGCCGGTATTGACTGAAGATGTACCTTGGCTATTTTTTATTAGGTTTGCCTATCGTTTGACATGTATGACAAGATCTACAAAATTAGGACACATCAAATTTTAAATTTGCCAAAAAACAGATGATTTAAGATTTTCTGGTATGTTTCATTTACACCACATTTACGTGACATGACGTGACATGCGCATTAAATAAGACAGGGTAAGAATTTCCTGTTAAGTTTGTTTCGTGTCCGCTCTGTAACTCTTGAACAGCTTAAAGGATTTTAGGAAACTTGGAACAAATATTCATCAAAGTGCAGAGAGCATGTTTCGGATTGCTGGCTTCAAGGTCAATGTCACACTGAGGGGTCAAAGGTCATAGCTCTGTAACTCGGTATGTCGGTTGGTTGGTTGGTCCGTAGGCCAATCGGTTTCCAGGTGATAACTTAATAATCCTTAAGCCTAGGATCATGAAAGTTGATATTGAAGTTGGCCATGACCAGCAGATGACCCCTTTTAATTTTAAAGTTGGTACGTCAAAGGTCAAGTTCAAAGTGACCCGGAATAATTAAACCGTTTCCGGACGATAACTTAAGAACACGTGGGCCTAGGATCACGAAACTGAATGGAAAGGTTGATCATGACCAGCAAATGACCCCTACTGATTTTGAGGTCAGTAAGTTAAAGGTCAAGGATACAGTGACCTGAAGCAGTTAAACAGTTTCCGTTAAATAACTTTAGACCGCTTGGGCCTAGGATTAATAATGTTGATTGGAAGGTTGACCATGACTAGCAGATAGCTCCTATTGATTTTTAGATCAGTAGATTAAAGATCAAGGTCACAGTGACCCGAAACAGTTAAACCATTTCTAGACGATAACTTAAGAACACTTGGACCTAGGATCACGAAACTTAATAAGGAGATTGATTATAACCAGCAGATTACCGTTATTGATTTTGAGATCGGTAGGGTAAAGGTCAATGACACAGTGACTTGAAACAGTGGATAACTTGAGAACGCTTGGACCTAGGATCAATAATGTTTCGGATCATGAAAGTTGATAGGGAGGTTGATCATGATCTGTTTATGACCCCTTTTGATTTTGAGGTCAGTAGCTTTGAGGTCAAGATTACATTGACCGAGAACAGTAGATTTTTTTTGCTAAATAACTAGAGATTGCTTTGGTCTAAAATCACATTTGATACTGATTTTACTTATGATTGGTAAATGACCCATCATTATTGATTTGAGGTGAGTACGTCAAACGTCTGGTGCACAGTGACCAAATAATTTCTGCCACTTGTGCAATTACTGAATGCATCAAGGGGGACATTTTCCAAATTTTCATTCAATATCTCATGTTTTTATTTCGATGTAAATGAGATATGAACTAAAATTTGTAGTCCTGTTTGGTGCCATATAACCTATACTGTGTTGGTGCGCCGTAAAACCCAAATAAATAAATAAATAACAAGGGGGCATTTCGTGTTCTACGAGCTCTTGTTTCAGAAATGTTATAATGCTTGGCAAGAACAAGTACATTAGATCACCTAGCTGACGAACCATATCCTGGTATTATCAAGTTATTAATATCAAACGATATTTAGATATTTGCTTGTATGATTACTGCACCCAAAATTTAAATTACGAAGTTTTATATACAAAATAATTTGTAAAATATGGCTAAAACATCTCAAGAAAAAAAGTATAGCATTCAATACTATATCTCGCATTCATGTATTACCAAGAATAAAAAAGATTCTGGAAAAAACAAGAAAATTCCATACTTTACAAATTATTGTAACACCCTGTTTATCAATATAGTTGCAGAACAGTATGAAGCACCATAGAGTATAAAAAAAATTATTGACATACAAGATGCCTAAAATTCAAAAGTGGAGTACCTGAGGTCTAAAATGTCGCTAGGTCAAACAATGAAACCATCGGTTAATGGTCTACCTGTCTGATTTACATAAAACATGGTCAAAGTGTTTGTCTCTATTCAATCTAGGCCATTTAGATACTTGGTTATTTGGGGTAAGACCTAGGTGAGATGAACGATAAAGGACATTCAGAAGTTTTCTTTTGAATCAATTAATATGTCAATGGTAGGAAACCAGCAAACTTTTAGTATATTTCATAAAAGAAAATAAACATGTTAAAATCGTCTTTACAAGGACTTTTTATTGTTCCCCCTATTCCCCTCACATCCTTGGTAAATTGTAACATGTAACTTTGCTACGAGTCGCATGCAAAAACGATAAAGCTATTCATTATCTTTTTCATTGAATGTCTGTTCGCGCATTAAGTTTCCAGTCAGTACTCATGGATTTATTTCTTAAAACGATTTTGCTTCTTTTCTGAAAGAAACTTCTGAAGATATATAGCTGATACACTTAACAGCTAACCTGCCAACATCCCACTGCAGTAATATTTATGAAGTAAGTGTTTTAATGTGCTTCAAATAAACCTCTGCCACGACTGTCCGGATTACTAAATACAATGGCTGTCATATGCTGGATTATAAGTATAAAGATGTCCAAAATTATCTTTCTCGAAATTGTTTCATAAAATCCTTCCATTTGGGTAATCTTCTGCAAAAATAGTCAGATCGTATCCCTAGCCCCAAGGAAACATGTTGTTTTTACTTTCTGTTGATATTTTATCTTAGTTTCCGTCATCTACAGTGTACTCATTTCTCCCAACACGTCCATACTAATTGTTTAAGTGCTCAATTTAACTGCCCTGTCCTGTTCTGATTGCGAATCAGGAAATGCGAACAAATAACATGATATGATTAAACAAACATAGCCGAAGAGAGTTATTATTACCTTATTATATTACTTTAACCAAAGGTTCAATTTTAGCTATTGTGATACACCTGTGTGTCCATCGTCCGTCGTCAAGAGTCTTAATGAAACTTGGTCAGACAGTTAATCTCAATTAAATCGAGCGGGAATTTGTCAATTGGAAAACCTGGTTAACAAGTCACATTTTCTATCTCTTTCTTATGAAACTTGTTAGATTATTTCTCTCTGTGAAACTGGGACAAGCTTTAAACTTCCTTATTTGACATCAAAATCTAGGTTACTAGGTCAAATCATACAAAAACCATTGCAAACACTTTAGATGCCACATTGTCTACTTGATCTTCATGAATCTTTGTCAGTATGTTTTACTCTAAAACTTATAGGTTATGTTCAAAATTGGATTACTTCTGTTTTTAAACTAGGGTACTAAGTCGAATCATAGTAAAACCTTGTTAACACATAAAGGTGGCCACCGTTTCTTCAAGCTCTTCATAAATCTTTGTAAGAATGTTTTTTACTATGAAATCTTGGTCAAGTTTAGAATTTGGTTACATCAGGTCAAAATCAGGCCACTTCTTTTACCTGATATTCATTAAACTTTGTCAGGATATTGATGTCAATGAAATGTAAGATAAGCTTGAAACTGGATTATCGATGTTCAGAAAGTAGGTCATTAGGTCCAATGATAGAAAAAGCCTTCAAGAGGCCACCGTTTCATTCTTTGTGACACTTAGTTTCGATAAGTTGGAATGTTTGTCAGTTTAAAATAAAAGACAAAATTTGTAAATGAGTCACTTGCGGAAAAACGTGGTCACTTAATGAAACCATCGAAAAAATAGTTAATGATCCACCTGATTTACATAAAATATGGTCAGTATACATATCTTTAAAAAGAGTTAAAAGGTTACTTTGTAATCTCGACAATGAAGTCTTACAATCGTGTTGTAATAGGATAGACACAAAATTAAATTGTCAAAATTATTTATGGCTTATCTTGTTCATAATTTTCGAAAATGGACACAGATGCGATTTGTGTTTTAGCAATACTAAACTATTGTGTGTGTTCACCCCAATAGTGTTTAACTTTTGTTAAGTATCTTATTGAATCAGATTCACTTCAAAGCAAACAATCATAAAGTTACAGTGTTCAGATAGTTGTTAAAAGGACTGAACTCCAGATTTTTGCTAAAAATAATCTTTCTTTAAAATTGAAGTTTCGTCACATTATTGACATAAAGGCATCTGCTTTGTTTCTGAACTATCTAAAGAAATGCGAAATCAAGAAAAAATCATACCATAGACGGGAATCGATCCCGTACAGCCACAGCAGTAAAATCTCTCCAGCATTATTTACCAGTACACCACGGAGGAATACGTACTTTACGAAAACTTTATCATCTACAGTACCCTTTACAAACGCTTTTTAACTTTGAAATGAAAACAAAGGAAAACAATTAATTCTCATGTGATTATATAATATATAATATGTAAGTAAATTATTTTAAAGCCTTCCTAATCAGAATAGCAGTAATTTTCTGATAACTAAAAATTTTCATTTTTTGTTGTTGTCGTACATTCTGGAGGTCAGTGCATTTAAGTTGTATCTATAATAAAATATCCCTTCAAAGATGCAGAACAATTTCCCTTGCCTCGTGTCTTTTTATGAAATGCTTGACCTGTTAAGTGGCATCTTTACGGACAGTCAAGCTTCAAGACGCTTTAGACAAGCATGCTTAGTGTTGTCACCCGGTTTCTTCTATCGAATCTATGATCTCCGAAACACAACATTGTATAATTGTATTATAATGGTATGAATTTGCCACTGGTGCATGTACATTGAAATCTTGCAGCTAACATTTTGGACAACAGAACTAAAGACATTTCGAGATATATTGCATGCTTGAAATATGTGCTTCTGTTGAAAAATAAATTATTTACATTTACATTTTAAAGCATTTTCTTCATCAATACTCAATATAATTCAATTCGGTTTTGCCGCAAGAGAGATCCACAAAGTAGCTATTGTATTCAGCAAGAGTATGACTTATAAGCGGCAAAATGGACCGGAGAGAAAGCCAAAAACAATTGAAACACCGGTTAAAGATAAAATCAACGGTAATTTGAATGTGTTTTTCTAGGTGTTTCCCCTTTTCATGAGAAAATTACGATATTAGTTTTTGACGCTTCAGCTCGTTTGGAAGTAACCGCCTATGTGTGTCCTTTACAGTGTATGTTTGGTGATCTTGTCCGACTCCAAAACACGACGCGTCTTATCTCGTTTACGGCAGTGATATTGATACCATAAGATTTAACTGTTCATTGCTTGATTTGTCATTGTACATGTTTTATATGATCAACATAAATATTCTTATGAAACACGTAGTCCGTCCGTCGTCCGTCCACAATTTCTTGGAAGACCACTTAGAGACCACATTTTGCAATTAATTTTAATAAAACTTGTATTGGCATAATATATCGGTTCCTGTCAAAAACTAGCCAGATCCCGTCATGGGTTCCAGAGTTATTTGCTAGTTTTGGCTTGTGGACACGATAGAGACCACATTTTGCCAGCAACTTTAATTAAAAACTTGCACACAAGTTGTATTGGCATAATATCACAGATCCTTTTGAAAACTGGCCAGATCTCGTAATTGGTTCCAGAGTTATGGCCCCTTAAAATATGCTACTTTTGGCTTGTGAACACGATAGAGACCACATTTTGCATCAACTTCAATCAAACTTGCACACAAGTTGTATTGGCATAATATCTCGGTTCCTTTCGAAAACTGGCCAGATCTTATCATGAGTTCTAGAACTTGCTGTTTTGTGCTTGTGAACACAACAGAGAACACATTTTGCAATCAGTTCCCCTTAAAGGGCCAAAAATTGCTATTTTGTCTTTTGCAGCCATATGGAGACTTCATTTATGGTTTGATTTGATACAAACTTGCAAAATATCTTCAGCATCCAATCATAGGTTCCGGAGTTGCGGTCCCTAAGTGACATTGAAAGAGCCAAAATTTGTTAATTTTTACCTTGTGAACACAAAAGAAGTGACATTTTATATTTGATTTTAACCGCACTTACAAGCAACCTAAGTCACAATAAGATCTCTTTTGAAAACCGGCTAAATTCCATACTTGGTTCTAGAGTTACTGCCCCTGAATGGGGCAAAAGTTTCTGTTTTGGCCCTTTCAGCCATATAGACCTTTTTACTCCGTACTAATTCCTTCGCAACGGGAAACAATTTTCGCGCATGCGCACTCTACGTAGGGCAAAAAGACATGACTGCACAATATAAATCACGTTACAGTTATACCTTATTTCAATATATTCGATCAATAATGAGTTTGTTTTATTCTAAATATCCACTGAAAGACACAGGAAAATATATGTAGATCTTTGCAAACCCACAGCTGATATTTTTTAACTAATGCGCATTATCTTTTATGATCTTTGATTAATAAACATTTTTTCAGCAAGGTTGTTCTCGACAAATTCAGGTTAAGAAAAACAAAAAAATGGTATTTTCCATGGATTAATAAAGTTTTTGTTCTATTTCCTAACATGATGTCACATAACTACAACCTTTCGCAATAAGTTTACATGATACTTAAATCATAATTAAATGTCGCAGTTGAAAATAGCAAAGTTCAGCCTTTGATTTTTTATCCAATCATACTGATCAATTCATTCCGAATTCAAAGAAAAAAATACAATGAATAAATAAAAATCATAAATATAATAATAATAATTTTAAAACTGTTATTTTTCATTTCTATTGATTCTTCGAGATTGAAAGTTTTTATATGACACTATCGAATTGGTTCGGACGCGGTCAGATTTAATAGAGAGGGTGCGTGTAGCGGGGAGGGGTGTTCCACATTTACATTCTTTATCTGTTATATTTTTTGCGGAATTCAAGTTTATCATAATTATTCTACTAAATTACGCATAATGACTTCTGCTCTCGATACATTTTCGATATGAAAATGATCTAGCATGTAAACATAAGAAATAAAATAATTAGAGATTTATATTAGGTGTTTTACTTCAGTGTGTAGTTATAGTCCTGGATTTGATTCATATCTTACGAATTTAGATTTTTTGTAACTACACTTTTATAGTTTTAAATGAAAATGTCCATTAAAGTTCCAAAATATATTCTTATAGAACTTAAAATACTAGGTACCTCGTTAAATGTTTTTTTTATTCACAAAACGGCTCCACCACGTGATATATTAATCCGAGTGCGTTCTTATATTATGGCATTGATTACCGGATGCATTAAAGTACATCACATCAAAGCCATCTTATATGCTTCAGTAAATTTTATGATCCGCTCTAATTAGGGGACACCCCTGAAAGGATCTTTATTACCACGATGTCCTATGTTATATCATGTCATTTGCATAATAGTTACGTAACGATTTCCGGTAGATCACTTAAAACAGCAACCTCAATGACATGGAGCCGCGACCCCCGAATTATGTAGATATCATTCAGGTCGGAGAAAAATATATACAACAACTATTTGAAGTTGTAGGAAAATAGATATAATGAAAAAATATGACATTTTTAAATGTAAGGAAAAAGTTTTATATTAGTATGATGTGTGGAAATGGACTGGAAATGCTTGTTCTTTTCTGACGAAAATATGAATAAAGCAGGCTTTTCAGGTAAGATATGATTAAAACATATATGTGTTTAATCAAAGCATACTGTATAATAAATTACTTGACTGAAATCAACATTATAGTGGCAAAACAATTCGTAATAAAATGATGATTTTGTGTAGGTTTTCTTATCGTTGAGAGTTTTTTTTGCCACACGTAAAGAGCGCATGCGCGTTAAAATCAAAACATCCGTGGAATTTGCATAGTTACCGTAGTTTGGGTAAAAAGGTCTATAGAGTAATGAGAAGTTATTGACTTAAAATTACTTTTTTGTTGGATTTAACGTCGCACCGACACATGATAGGTCATATGACGACTTTCCAGCTTTAATGGCGGAGGAAGACCCCAGGTGCCCTTTCGTGCATTTTTTCATTACGAGCGGACACCTGGGTAGAACCACCGACTTTCCGTAAGCCAGCTGGATGGCTTCCTCACATGATACTTTAAATTACTCACCACTCAACTGCTGTTGCTGGGTGCAGGATTCTTCATGTGAGGGAGCAATGTAGCTGACTTCTGTACGGACGGTGGTTCTACCCAGGGGTCCACCCATTCCTGAAACAATGTTTAAAGAAGCTCGGGTGGCTTTCCTTTACCATCAGGAGCTAGAAAGCAGCTATGTGGCCTTAATTTTATTTATTTATTTCTCTAAAGAAAACATTTCACTTGCATATATTGTGTAGAATACTACCGTATGAAAATTTTCCTGCTTTCCATGCATATAATAGACCAATCAAGCGCTGACAACGTTTTAATCTTGGGAACCATGATCTTTGTTAAACCTTATTGAACGAATAATAGTTTTCTAACAATTTTATTAGTTTGAGCATAATTATTTTTTTAATTGGAGCTTGCTGTTCTATAATGTATTTAATTGCTTTTCAGAACACAAGAGCGACTACAATGTAACCATCAAAAGCGGTACATTTAGAAAAGACGTTGAGTTTAAAGAATGCAATTCCATAGAGAAAGTCATTTTGGCTTGGGTGTACAGACTCCCTCTGTATGTGACGTTTAAAAAGGTGATAAGCTATCGTTATATATAAACCACAAAACTAAGACTAAGGTAACAAAATGAAAGAACACTTTCTTGAAATCAAAGGAAGCAATATACAATTGTTATGGACAGGTTACAAAATAACTCAATATAAATGTCAACAAAAATTCCTTTGCCCATCGCTAAGATCTAGGCGTCTGAACTCTCAGTGATTAAGCTATACCAATCGTTTGGAATAAATCATTATGTCTTCCCATATGTTGTGAGATATATTCTATTGTGATGCCCGACAGTATGGCTGTCTGTCCGTCTGTCACTTAAGTTTGTTTGGATGACTTCTCTGAGATTACCTGTTGGATGGAAACAAAACTTCGTATGAATGTTTAGTATTATGGCTTGTTTTACATATTATTGGCATTTTGGGTTGACCTGCATTTTGGTGAAGTTATATCCCCTTAAATGTCATGTTTAGCTTAACTATTCAAAATATAGGTAGAGGTATTGCACTCGCCCGGGGTCTCAATTTGATTAAGTTTTTTGTATGTAAGCTGATTTTTCAGTAACCAGTTGTGGGAATGAATTGAAACTTCACTGTAACGAACTTACTTGCAGTGCACATGTTCGATAACTCTGTTTTGCAATTTTACAAAATAATGCCCCTTTTTACTTATGTATTCATTTAACTTTCTTTAGTGGCAAGTCTGTTGAATAGTCGTGCTTTGCTGCCCTTCGACAGCTCTTGCTTTACTCATCTATTAAGGTAGTGGTACAGTAACTTCCCCTTACTTACCAATTATTAGGTTAGTAGTCAATTCTGGACCACCTCGGTAGCTTAGTCTTAGAGCGGAGTAGGTCTGGTTCGCTCCATGGCGTCATGTCATGGGCATGAAAAATGGTACTATTAGCTTCCTCGCTTGGTGCTCAGCATTAAGAGGGTAGTTCAGTATAATGTGACTGGGTAGGTATCATGTCATGTGTCTACAGCGTGTTATTACAGTGAGGCAGCATTATATAGTTTGGCATTTTGCGCACTGTTACAAGTAGACACCTTCGTTTATATGACTGAAAAAAATGCTTAAAATGATGCTAAACTCTCTTTCGGTGAAAACATCTGTTAACATACAATATGTTATTGACCACTATTGTGCGTTTAAATCGACCTGCGGGGCGGGCTTTCGCGACGGTCCACTGCATTATTGTGTAGGGTATGTAATATATTCGGCAACCTGATTTCTTATTCAGTGGCCATCTACCTTACATTGTAACCAATGTAGCATTGAATTTTAAACAATTATATTGATCTACCTATCTTTTTGCTCGTTGTTTGAGATTACCATTGTTTGCATAAGTAGGGGATTAACTCCGCCCTGCCAGGTCGAATAAAACGCATAATAACTCCCAATTACTTTCTACTGAAAAGTGTTTTACTTTGTTTCCAATATGTTAATTAAAAGTATACATTGTAGCAACTCTAGATTAACTTTGCAGTTGTATGAACTATTTCACTTTTATTCAAGGACATTCATATTACGTTACTATGTCAATGAATTCAGTTTGGTGAAACTAAGCATTTATTCTTAGAGATATTTATTGTTTCTTAAAGATAGAAGGGATTTGTATTTATCATAATGATCAATATTATTATTATAAATCTGTTACGCTGTTATTTTATTAGCTCAACTGTCACGTAGTGAGCTTTTGTGATCGTCCGTCGTCCGTCCGTCCGACCACAATTTATTGTGAACACGAAAGAGACCACATGTTGCAATCAATTTTGAAACAAACTTCCACACAACTTGTATTTGCGTAATATCTCGGTTCCTTTCGAAAACTGGCAAGATCCCATCATAGGTTCCAGAGTTATGGCCCCTTAAAGGACCAAACTTTGCTAATTTTGGCTTGTGAACAGGATAGAGACCACATTTTGCAATCAACTTTAATCAAACTTGCACACAACTTGTATTGGCATAATATCTCGGATCTTTTCGAAAATTGGCCAGATCCCTACATGGGTTCCAGAGTTATGGCCCCTTAAAGGGACAAAATTTGCTATTTTTGGCTTGTGAACACGATAGAGACCACATTTTGCAATCAACTTTAATCAAACTTGCACACAACTTGTATTGGTATAATGTCTCGGTTCTTTTTGAAAACTGGTCAGATCCCATCATGGGTTCCAGAGTTATAGCCCCTTAAATGGCCAAAATTTGCTATTTTTGGCTTGTGAACGCGATAGAGGCCACATTTTGCAATGAACTTTAATCAAACTTGCACACAACTTGTGTTGGCATAATATCTCGGTTCCTTTCGAACACTGGCCAGATCCCATTTATGAGTTCTAGAGTTATGGCCCCTTAAAGGGCCAAAATTTGCTGTTTTTGGCTTGTGAACACGATAGAGACCACATTTTGCAATCAACTTTAATCAAACTTGCACACAACTTGTATTGGCATAATATCTCGGTTCCTTTTGAAAACTGGCCAGATCCCATCATGGGTTCTAGAGTTATGGCCCCTTAAAGAGCCAAAATTTGCTATTTTGTCTTTTGCAGCCATATGGAGAATTCATTTATGGTTTGATTTGATACAAACTTGCAAAATATCTTCAACAACAATAAATCTTAGATTCCATGATGAATCTGTCAGATCCAATCATAGATTCCGGAGTTACGACCCCTGATTTACCCCTGAAAGATTTGTTAATTTTTACCTTGTGAACACGATTGAAGTGACATTTTATATTTAATTTTAACCACACTTACACACAACTTAAGTCACAATAAAATCTCCATTCCTTTCGAAAACTGGCTAGATTCCATCATGGGTTTTAGAGTAACTGCCCCAGAAAGGGTCAAAATTTTCTATTTTGGCCCTTTCAGCCATATAGAGGTTTCATTTATGCTTTGATTTGATACAAACTTGCACAGAATCTTGATGATCTCTAGGCCTGGATCGAAACTGGGTCATGTCAGGTTTAAAACTAGGTCATCCCGTCAAATCAAAGGAAAAGCTTGTTTACAACCTAGAGGCCACATTTATGACCCTATCTTCATGAAACTTGGTCAGAATGTTTATCTTGATGATTTCTAGGTTGAGTTTGAAACTGGATCATATGGGATCAAAAACTAGGTCACCCGGTCAAATCAAAGGAAAAGCTTTTTAACACTCTTGAGACCAGATTTATGACCCTATCTTCATGAAACTTGGTCAGAATGTTTGTTATTATGAAGTCTTAGATTATTTTAAATCTTGGTTACATGGGGTCAAAAACTATGTAACTAGGACAAATCAAAGGAAAAGCTTGTAAACAATCCAGAGGCCACTGTTTTGTTCCAATCTTCCCGGAAGTTTGTCAGAATGTTTGTTTTCATGAAATTTTGGATAAGTTCGAATCTGGGTCATGTGTGATAAAAAACTAGGTCACTAGGTCAAATCAAAGAAAATGCTTATTTACACTCAAGAGGCCACGTTTTTTGGTCCAATCTTAATGAAAAATGGTTAGAATATTTGTCTCCATGAAAGCACTAGGTAAAACATGTTTACACTGTTATGGTATGTTACTCAGGTGAGCGACCTGGGGCCATCTTGGCCCTCTTGTTTTGTTCAAAACTCGAAATCCATGAATTGATATCCACATGAAATAGCCATATTTTTCCAAAATCAGGAAATTTCATGCTAGAAAAATAAATGATTTTACAGTAACTTATTCTTCATTTTTTTATTTTTAGCCGGTTGAACCTGAACAGCCAGAGGCCACACCCAGTGTCCCAGAACCAGTCGAAGAAACCCCCAAACCAGCAGTGCCTGAAGAACCAGTCGCAGAGAAAACCACAGAGTCAGAAACACCATCACCTACACCTACAGATGAAAATATACCCAAGGTGGAAATCAAAATTGAAGATGAAAATGACAAACTGGAGGAAGGTGAAATTGTAGATGATGAAGAGAAAGAGACAATGAGTATGGGACTTAGATACAAGTATTCAGAAGGTATTGACATGTTTAGAACAGTTTCTGATATACATTAAGACAATTTTAATGCCATTTGGGTCTGTGGCTGACAAAAAATAAACAAGTTCAATTTTCAGCATATTTTGGGAAAATGAAATCCAGCAAAATATTCTTGGTGGTCATGTACTCTGGAAATAACTTAATAGAATGTAGGCTTGGAATATTTTTACTTGCTGCAGATCTTTTGGAAAACGAGTTAAAAAATGGTATAAGCAGTCTCTTGTTGCATCAGCTTGACAAGTTCTAAGTCGAAATTATGGTTGAATTTTTTTAAGTAGAGATATCTAATTAGAGTGTGAGCTTAAAAAGGAAAGAAATTCTTTATGCAGCTTGTCAATGGCTATCTTTTTGAGACTGTGTTGGTCTTGATGGAAAACAAATACTGTTAATTTTCATTCCGTATCTTTGATCAAACAGCAGTTGTTTGAATGAAATCCCGCAAGTTAAGTACATGTATTTGTTATCGTTTCAGAGCAATGGAGTCCCTTGAATCCCGAGGGAAAGAAGCACTATGACAGAGACTTCTTGTTACAGTTCCAAAATGATTACAATGCCATTCAGAAGCCAGCAGGGCTTCCCGACATTCTAGATATTATTCTCGACAAGGTACGACAAAACATCAAAGGGTTAAATGTAAAATTATAGTCTCTGTCTCTCTTTTATTATTTATTTGCAAATAAAGTTGTGCAGTTAACCATTTATAAGAACTGTTTTGCAAAGTAAAGTTTCGTGTTTGGTATCTTGTGACTTGTTAGTGGATTTTGTTTGTGATTTGTATCAAGGCTAAGGTCAAAAGAAGACTATTGTTTCAGTAAATTAATCAAAGAAACTGTTTGGTAGCATGATTCACCCCTGCCATTATTTAGAACTATGTATAGCTTTCACGGGCAGCTGAAAGCCCATTTTCTTATTAGCTCACCGTCCGGCGTCCGTCCGTCCACACTTTCCTTTAAACAACATCTCCTCCTAAACCACTAGGCCAATTTTGATGAAACTTTACAGGGATGTTCCTGGGATGGTCTTCTTTAAAAATTGTTCAAAGAATTGAATTCCATACAGAACTCTGGTTGCCATGGCAATCGAAAGGCAAAACTTTAAAAATATTCTTGTCCAAAACCACAGGTCATAGGGCTTTTATTAGCTCGCCTGAGCACAAAGTGCTCGGGTGAACTATTGTGAGCTATTGTGATCGCTCACCGTCCGGCGTCCGTCGTCCGTCCACACTTTCCTTTAAACAACATCTCCGTCTAAACCACCAGGCCAATTTTGATGAATCTTCACAGGGATGTTCCTTGGATGGTCTTCTTTAAAAATTATTCAAAGAATTGAACTCCATGCAGAACTCTGGTTTCCATGGCAACCGAAATAAAAAACTTAAAAAATATTCTTGTCCAAAACCACAGGTTCTAGGGGTTTCATATTTGGTATGTAGCATCATCTAGTGGTCCTCTACCAAGATTGTTCAAATTATCCCCCCAGGGTCAAATATGGCCCCGCCCTGGGGATCAGATGGTTTACATAGACTTATATGGGAAAAACTTTGAAAATCTTCTTGTCCAAAACCAAAGGTCCTAGGGCTTTGATATTTGGTTTGTAGCATCATCTAGTGGTCCTCTACGAAGTTTGTTCAAATTATCTCCCTAGGGTCAAATATGGCCCCGCCCTGGGGGTCACATGGTTTATATAGACTTACATAGGGAAAAACTTTGAAAATCTTCTTATCCAAAACCACAGGGCCTAGGGCTTTGATATTTAGTATGTAGCATCATCTAGAGGTACTCTACCAAGATGTTAAAATTATCCCCCTAGGATCAAATATGGCCCCGCCCCAGGGGGCACATGGTTTAAATAGATTTGTACAGGGAAAAATCTTTAAAAAAATCTTGTTTTAAACCATAAGACACAGAGCTTAGGTATTTAGTATGTGTTATGCTCTAGTGGTTCTCTACCAAGATTGTTCAAATCATGACCCTGGGGTCAATATAGGTCCCTTGTTTTATATAGACTTATTTTTTTTTTGCAGCAGTGGCAAAGAAATTTGGACCACAAGCATAATGTTTGATACAGATTTCAATATTCATCTTGAATTGTCTTAATCATGACCTACTGACCTACTTTCTTGTTTTTGGAGTACAACATAGAAATTTGGACCACGTTTATAACTTTTGATACTGATTTCAATACTCATCTTTAATATTCTTAATCCTGAACTATTGACCTACTTTCTTGTTCTTGAAGAAATTTGGACCACCAGTTTAATTTTTAAAAGATTTCGGTAGTTATCTTGAATAATCTTTACCATGACCTACTCACCTAGTTTTTGTTAGTGAAGCTTAAGCAAAGAAATGTGTTCAAGCAAGCAACTAAACTCAGGTGAGCGATATAGGGCCATCATGGCCCTCTTGTATTTGGTATGTAGCATCATCTAGTGGGGCTCTACCAAGATTATTCAAATTATCCCCCTAGGGTCAAATATGGCACCGCCCTGGGGGTCACATGGTTTGGCGTGGACGGTAGCATGCATTTCCACTACTGTCCATGAACAGGCTCAATCAAACCGAGCCTGCAACATTTTCGTTTTTGTTGTGTTGAGCGACCTGTGGAGTTTCCACTTTTTCTATTTACATAGACTTATATAGGGAAAACTTTGAAAATCTTCTTGTCCAAAACCACAGGTCCTAGGGCCTTGGTATTTGGTATGTAGCATCATCTAGTAGTCCTCTACCAAGATTATTCAAATCATCCCCCGGGGATCAAATAAGGCCCCGCTCTGGGGGTCACATGGTTAAGTGCTGTGTGGCGGCCGTAAAAAGTCGCCCCGATTTCATCTCAGTGTTGTTATATTTTCTGGTCCTTCGGGAGCATTGATTTCAACTCATTTAGATTTGAAGATTGAATACTTCTTAAGCCGGTGCTAGGTTTCGTGGGCAGTGTTGCATTTTCCATTACTGCTCATGAACAGACTCAATCAAACCGAGTCTGCAATTTTCACTGTTTGCCCTGTTCTCGGTGCTTCCGAGGGATCTACTTTTCAGATTTTATTTACATTGACTTATATAGGGAAAACTTTGACAATTTTCTTGTCCAAAACCACAGGTCCTAGGGCTTTGATATTTCGTATGTAGCATCATCTAGTGGTCCTGTACCAAGATTGATCAAAGAATAATTATTGAATTCCATATAAAACTCTGGTTGCCATGGCAACCGAAAGGAAAAACTTTAAAAATCTTCTTGTCCAAAACCACAGGCCATAGGGCTTTTATATTTGGTATGTAGCATCATCTAGTGAGGCTCTACCAAGATTGTTCAAATTATCCCCCTGGGGTCAAATATGGCTCCGCCCCGGGGGTCACATGGTTTATATAGACATATAGGGAAAACATTTGAAAATCTTCCTCTCCAAAACCACATGGCCTAGGGCTTTGATATTTGGTATGTGGCATCATCTAATGGTCCTCTACCAAGATTGTTCAAATTATCCCCCTGGGGTCAAATATGGCCCCGCCGCGGGGCTCACATGGTTTAAATAGACTTATATAGGGGAAAAAATGAAAATCTTCTTGTCCAAAACCACATGGCCTAGGGCTTTGATATTTGGTATGTAGCATCATGTAATTGCCCTCTACCAAGTTTGTTCAAATTATCTGCCTAGGGTCAAATATGGCCCAGCCCTGGGGTCACGTGGTTTATATAGACTAATATAGGGAACAACTCTGAAAATCTTCTTGTCCAAAACCACAGAGCCTAGGACTTTGATGTTTGGTATGTAGCATCACATAGTGGTCCTCTACCAACATTGTTCAAATTATCCCCCTGGTGTCAAATATGGCCACGCCCCGGGGGTCACATGGTTTATATAGTCTTACATAGGGAAAAACTTTGAAAATCTTCTTGTCCAAAACCACATGGCCTAGGGCTTTGATATTTGGTATGTAGCATCATGTAATTGTCCTCTACCAAGATTATTCAAAATATCGCCGTAGGGTCAAATATGGCCCCGCCCTGGAGGGTCACATAGTTTGTATAGACTTAAATAGGGAGCAACTCTGAAAATCTTCTTGTCCAAAACCACAGGGCCTAGGACTTTGATGTTTGGTATGTAGCATCATCTAGTGGTCCTCTACCAAGATTGTTCAAATTATCCCCCTAGGATCAAATATGGCCCCGTCCAAGGGGGTCACATGGTTTATATAGACTTATAGAGGGAAAAAATTCTTATCCAAAACCACAGGGCCTATGGCTTTGATATTTAGTATGTAGCATCATCTAGTGGTACTCTACCAAGATTGTTCAAATTATCCCCCTGAGGTCAAATATGGCCCCGCCCCAGGGGGCACATAGTTTAAATAGACTTGTACAGTGAAAAACGTTTAAAAATAATCTTGTCTTAAACCATAAGGCCTAGAGCTTAGGTATTTAGTATGTGTTATGCTCTAGTAGTTCTCTACCAAGATTGTTCAAATCATGACCCTGGGGTCAATATAGGCCACGCCCGGGTGGTCCCTTGTTTTACATAGACTTATTTGTTTTTGAAGCAGTGGCAAAGAAATTTGGACCATAAGCATAATGTTTGATACAGATTTCAATATTCATCTTGAATTGTCTTAATCATGACCTACTGACCTACTTTCTTGTTTTTGAAGTACAACATAGAAATTTGGACCACGTTTATAACTTTTGACACTGATTTCAATTCTCATCTTTAATATTCTTAACCCTGAACTATTGACCTACTTTCTTGTTTTTGAAGCTACAGCAAAGAAATTTGGACCACCAGTTTAATTTTTAAACAGATTTCGGTAGTTATCTTGAATAATCTTTACCATGACCTACTCACCTAGTTTTTGTTAATGAAGCTTAAGCAAAGACATTTGTTTAAGCAAGCGACTAAACTCAGGTGAGCGATATAGGGCCATCATGGCCCTCTTGTTACCAGTCTGATTGTAATAGAAAGTTTCCATAATTACTTGAAAAATTGATTAGTTTGACATGTCTGGTAGTCCAGTATCTATATCAACCAAAAATATGCTGTTATTGAATTATTTTGTATTCGATTAAAAGGATATTATATTGTAAATAGCCATATATGTTACTTCCGTCTTTAGCTCACCTGTCACATAGTGACAAGTTGAGCTTTTTTGATCGCCGTCCGTCCGTCCGTCGTCCGTCCACAATTTCTTGTGAACACAATAGAGACCACATTTTGCAAGCAATTTTGATCAAACTTGCACACATCTTGTATTGGTATAATATCTCGGTTCCTTTCGAAAATGGGTCAGATCCCTTCATGGGTTCCAGAGTTATGGCCCCTTAAAGGGTCATAATTTGCTGTTTTCGGCTTGTGAACACGATAGAGACCACATTTTACAATCAAGTTTATTCAGACTTACACACAACTTGTATTGGCTTAATATCTCGGTTTCTTTCGAAAACTGGCCAGATCCCATCATGGGTTCCAGCGGTATGGCCCCTTAAAGGGCCAAAATTTGCTATTTTAGCTTGTGAACACGACAGAGACCACATTTTGCAATCAACTTTAATCAAACTTGCACACAACTTGTATTTGCATAATATCTCAGTATCTTTCGAAACCTGGCCAGACCCCTTCATGAGTTCCAAAGTTAGTTTTGGCCCCTTAAAGGGCCAAACTTTGCTAGTTTTGGCTTGTGAACACGATAGAGAACACATTTTGCAATCAATTTTAATCAAACTTGCACACAATTTGTATTGGCATAATATCTCGGCTCCTTTCGAAAACTGGCCAGATCCCGTCATGGATTCTAGAGTTATGGCCCCTTAAATGGCCAAAATTAGCTATTTTTGGCTTGTGAACACGATAGAGACCACATTTTGCAATCAGTTTTAATCAAACTTGCACACAACTTGTATTGGCATAATATCTCGGTTCCTTTCGAAAAATGGCCAGATTCAATCATAGTTTCCAGAGTTATGGCCCCTTAAAGGGCCAAAATTTGCTATCTTGGCTTTTGCAGTCATATAGAGACTTCATTTATAATTTGATTTGATACAAACTTGCAAAATATCTTTAGCAACAATAGATTTTGGATTCCATGATGAATCCATCAGATCCAATCATAGTGACGGCCCCTGATTTACCCCTGCAAGAGCCAGAAAAAATTATTTTTACCTTGTGAACACGATAGAAGTTACATTTTACATTCGATTTTAACCACACTTACATACAACTTAGGTCACAATAAGATCTCGGTTCCTTTCGAAAACTGGCTAGATTCCATCATCGATTCTAGAGTTACTGCCCCTGAAATGGGCAAAATTTTCTATTTTGGCCCTTCAGCCATATAGAGGTTTCATTTATGCTTTGATTTGATACAAACCTGCACAGAATGTTTATCCTGGTGATATCTAGGCCAAGTTCGAAACTGGGTCATGTGGGGTCAAAAACTAGGTCACCAGTTCAAATCAAAGGAAAAGCTTGTTAACACCCTAGAGGCCACATTTATGATCCTATCTTCATGAAACTTGGTCATGTTTATCTTGATGATTTCTAGGTCAAGTTTGAAACTGGGTCATTTGGGGTCAAAAGCTAGGTCACCACTCAAATCAAAGGAAAAGCTTGTTAACACTGTAGAGGCCACATTTATGACCCTATCTTCATGAAACTTGGTCAGAATGTTTATCTTGATGATTCCTAGGCCAAGTTTAACAGGAGAGCGATATAGGGTCATCATGAACCTCTTGTTTTGTTGACTTACATTTTGTGATCAATATGTGTCTGTCAGTCACAGAAGTGCATCTTCAGCCATATTAACATTTTACCTATTAACTGTTTAACCCAATATTGATGAAACTTGGTCAGAATGTTTACCTCCATAAAATCATTAACAAAATTGATACTGGATCATCTATTTTCAAAAAATAGGTCACTAGGTCTAGTAACATCCTGGATGCCACATTTCCTAGCTTAACATCGAGAAACTGTCAGAATGTTTGTAAGCAGGTCAAACCTAGTATCTTTTATCGAGACCAACTGTTTTTTCATTTTAGGTAGCTTGGGTCAAGGTCAGTGTTACTAAATATGGAAAAATGGTTTTCGATCAATAGTTTAGAATGAGTAGCTTTCAAAAAGACTGAAATTCAATTGCATGTAAGTGCTTTTTGCAGGCAGAGAATGCTTGGAGGTATATAGAATACAGTCTGCATCAAGGACTTTAGAAATGCTACCAGCTACCAAATGTATTTGATGCAAGATAAGAAATTATTGTTCATAGGAGTTTTGAAAAGACATTTGATTACAAAGGCATAGTAATGATGATCGATGGCATTGAATCACTTTCATTCCACACTCGTCCCCTTACTGCTGTTTGTTTTGAGTTATTCTATGGTTAAATTCTGTCTTTGACTTGCGAGAAAGTTCTTCAGCTGTTATATTTATGGTCAGTGCAGATGTGCTTGAAAAGAAGACTGAAGGGGCAAAAGGGGTCTGCCTTCACAATAACCTTTCAACTGTGATTAATGTCGGAAGTTTGCATTTACTTCAAGAGAATAAGCTAATACTGTAAAATCCGGGAAGACCAGTTCAGTTAATTGACTGCCTTAACATAACTGAAGTATTATTGAAGATTAGAATTTAACCAAACTCATACAAATCTAACAAACGTTACAAAACAGACTAAAATCAGTGTTAACGGAGGTATAAAATACTGAGCTTCTACAAATTATAAAGAACTATTCATGTTTTACAGAAGAAACAAGGAGAAGGTGGCAACCCAGATGAAGCACAATCATCTAATGCAGGAAATTACATCGCAGTTGTTGTCGGTATTGGACTTATAATTGGTGGTATAATAATTCAAAAAGTTCTGGGGGGTTCGTTTTGAGGAGGCTGCGCTTTTGGTGCGTGGCATTCCCTGTTTGATATTTTTCTTTGTTTTTTTGTGAGCTATCGGTGAACATGGTGCAATTTAGATTAACTACTCAATTGTTGCGTTAATGTTAAGTTGAAACAAATGAATTATTTAAATGTTACAAAATTCATAGAATGTGGTAATGAATGTGTACATAGCTGTTCAGAAAATTATTCTGTATAATTATATTTGTTGGTGAAAAAATTTAAAGATACATAATTTATGCATTTATGCATTTTTTACATTTTTCAAATCTCTTTAATAAGTTTTCGTCAATAACTCACTACAAGAAAGAGTGTGTGTCTAAAATGTTGATCATTTTGTTGGTTGACTCATTTATGTTTTTGTATCTATAGAAACGGATAAGTATTTATACTCAAATAAAATTAAATTTGCTGGAAGGTGTCAAAGAATGTAGACTGGAAATATTGTCATCCTTTATCATTGTTTACCTTTACCATTGCCCTGTATCATCTTGTTATAGCCCTGCGATAATTTCAATTATTAATGTACAAAAATGTAATGATTTATGGTTGACTTTGTGGCAAGCTTGTTTCCATTATTAACTTATTTCATCAGTTTCTTGCAATAAACTATAGTCGAACTGCTGAAACTCTAAAAATTGGTACAAGTTATAGGTAGTTTGAGGGTATTTAGCCGGGACCTTCTGATGAGTTCAAGCGAAGGGTGGTGATAGAATTATTTGAGTTCAAGCGAACCAAGTTTGACGGTAGTTGTCAGTATATTATTGGTAATTTCTGGTACATAATTATGTTGTTCCTGTTTAAGTGCTACTTTTAAGAAATCTGTCGCTAATATAACATTAAACAAAGAAAAAAGATGATTATAAGGTGGATTTATAACCCAAAATTCAGTCTATAAAATGCAAATGATAGAATAACTGTTAGCATGTTGTTTTTAGCTCACCTGTGACATAGTGACAAAGGTGAGCTTTTGTGATCGCCCTTCGCCAGTCGTCCGTCGTCGTCTGTCCCTAATTTCTCGTGAACTCGATAGCGACCACATTTTGCAATCAATTTTAATCAAACTTGCACACAACTTGTATTGGAATAATATCTCGGTTCCTTTCGAAAACTTGCCAGATCCCATCATATTCTTTTCGAAAACTGTCCAGATTCTATCATGGGTTCCAGAGTTATGGCCCTTTAAAGGGCCAAAACTTGCTATTTTGGCATTTGCAGCCAAATAGAGACTTCATTTAGCGTTTGATTTAATACAAACTTTCAAAATATCCTTAACAGCAATAGATCTTGGATTTCATGTTGAATTCATCTGATCCAATCATAGGTTCCGGAGTTATGGCCCCTGATTGACCCCTGAAGGAGCTAAATTTTGTTTTACCTTGTGAACACGATAGAAGTGACATTTTACATTCAATTTTAACCATACTAACACTCAACTTCGGTCACAAAAAGATCTCAGTTCCTATGGAAAACCGGTTAGATTCCGTCATGGGTTCTAGAGTTACTGCCCCTGCAATGGGCAAAATTTTCTATTTTGGCTCTTTCAGCCATATAGAGGTTTCATTTATGCTTTGATTTGATACAAACTTGCACACAATATTTAACTTGATGATCTCTAGGCAAGGTTTGAAACTGGGTTATGTGGGGTCAAAAACTAGGTCACCAGGTTAAATAAAAGGAAGGGCTAATTTACACCCTAGAAGCACACATTTATGACATATCTTCCTGAACCTTGGTCAGAATGTGTATCATGATGATTCCTATGCCAAATTTAAAACTAGGTTATATTGGGTTAAATACTAGGACTCCCGGTCAAATGAAAGGAAAAGCTTGTTAACACTATTGTGGCCACATTTATGACCATATCTTCATGAAACATAGAATGTTTGTCTTGATGATTCCTAGGCAAAGTTCGAAACTGGGTTATGTGGGGTCAAAAACTAGGTCACCCGCCCAAATCAAAGGAAAAGCTTGTTAACATTCTATAGGCCATATTTTTGACGCTATCTGAAACTTGGTAGGAATGTTTAGCTTGATGATTCCTATGCAAAGTTTAAAACTGTGTCATGTAGAGTCAAAAACTATGTTACCACTCAAATCAAAGGAAAAGCTTGTTAACACTGTAAAGGCCACAAGTATGACCCTATCTTCATGGATTTAGGTCAGAATGTTTATTTAGATGATTCCAAGGCCAGATTTAACAGGTGAGCGATGTAGGGTCATCACGACCCTCTTGTTTACTATAAAAAGTTAAATTTTCTTTTGCAATGTCATTGTTAAATTAGCTCATACTTTCATGAAATTTTGCAAATAGGAGTAATAAAGTTGTTTTTTCTATATATCTTAAAATGAATCGTATTACCATGTATACTTGTTTTTATGTAATAGAAGGTGGATGTATGTTTTAAAAAGATTTATTTTATTATATATTGCAAACAATATGTAGCTATACTCACAATTGGCATATAATTTTCGCGTCGGTAGTTATGATAGAAATGTTTGCGGTTCATAAAAAGAAGCCGTTTAAAGATACTTCTTGTTCCCGTTTGGTCAAAATTAGGACTGGGTCTTATAATGATGCTACTGACCAAGTTTAATGCAGATCCATCAAGCGGTTCATGAGAAGCTGTTTAAATTTGTTTTCTATTTTTTTTTGAAGTGGTTTTTCTTTTACACTCTTTCAAGGTTGTTCAAATCATTTCAATTTGTCAATGAAACATCGGCCATCAGTGATAAAGCACTGTTTTGCTATAAATTATTTCGATTTTAATATATTCTTTATTGTAAAACTTATAAGAAATATGATGGAACCGTTTCTTCGCGCAAGCATGGCGCCAATAGTATGTATTTGTTAAAACACGCCAGGACCGGAAACGGTAATACGTCTTGCGGCAGAATTCGGTTCGAGCGAAAATTATTGCGAATTATTCAGCAAAGCGAATGACTAATTCAGTATGTTTATAAATTGATCAAAACATTTGTGCAATGTGACATTTCTTTTAAGGATAACATGGTGTAATACCTATATTTCATATCTTGTAACTAGATAGTAATATTTAAATGAAATTTGGTCACTTTAAAGACATTCAAAATTAAAAACTTTTCACCGAGAGATTTTTCAAATTTTATCATTTTTGGGGGAGATAACCGGAATTGAAGTTACCATTGATGCCTATGGGAAATAATTAATTTCTTTGATATTAAGAATCTGAACTTGAGTTTCGAGAAAATTTTGCGGTAGAAAGCTGCATTATATGATTCTGATACAAATATCATCGTTCAGATGCTTTAGTATTTAACCACTCGGGCTAACGCCCTCGTGGTTTAATTCCTACGTATCTGAACTCTGAACCGTGGTAAACTATACGATAAACCACTCGAAGGCCTTGATTATTTGTTAAATAGAAAATTCTTATAACTCAAGAAGTATTTTAGTTAGAATCACCAAACCTCACATAATGATCAAATAGCACATAACCTTTATTCTCCCCTTGGTCCAGTTTGTCCTCTTGATTTGGTAAAATATATCGGGTTTTTTTAATGTATCTAAGTAACCTTTTGATGGATCTTCATGAAATTTTACACAATTGTATATCGCTATAGGGTGGTGATTCGACAGCGCAGTTTCAACAGCATCACTTCAATAGCAGCGATATTGCCCTTTCAACATTTTTCAGTCCGTAAATTCCCACAAAACATAGTAACCCATTGATGGGTCTTCAAGAAACTTAATACAGTTTTCCCCTTAAAACATAGGAGTCAACAAACCGTTGGATGGTTCTTTTGTACATAACTTTTGTAAAACCTGGAATTTGAAGATCTTTCAGAATATAGTCCCCTCATTTACATATTAACTTATATGGCGGGTTATATAAATCCACTGAATTTGCGTTTTCCTCTATATGACTATATGGAAAATCTTCTCTGAAATTGCTGTCTCGATTTCAAAATTTCACAGCAGTGCTTCTCTGGTGACGCAGTACTAATTTCATTCAATTCATTCTGCTTCGTTAGAAAAAAACATGGTCCCCATTGGATGGGGCTTGTTTTCACTATATGACAATGTGGAAAATATTTTAAATATCATGCTTTTGAACTATAAATATAAACAAACAAAGTTGTCTGTTTTGTTTTTGTCGACAAGTGCATTTAACATTGTTTGTTTACATTTTAATGTACTGTGACAAGGTTGTTCAAATATTTATTGGAGATTAATATATCTATAGGTAGACCGCATGTAATTACAGTATTAGCCGTTTTGTTGATACACATAAAGGAAAATCATGCACCCCTAAGTTTTGTTATCTCTTTAGCATCATTAATTGTTTCAAACTGGGCACGCACTCGGCCCCTTTTATTGGCTACTACAGCTAAAAGTAAAACTACCTTTAAACAAGATGAACCGCTTGATGGATTTACATGTAATTCTGTCTGTAGCATTATTGTAGCGTCCTCAACATAAAACTATATTTTGTTCAAATTGAGGAACTTGGACAAGCTCCTAGATTTAGATGTATCGTTTTTACATTTGCTTGAGTCAGTCTATATTCTATGTTTAATGCCATAATCTAAAAAATCCTTAATTTAAGAGTTGCTATCAGTTAATGCCAAGAAATTACCACCGCCTAACTGATAAAGATCAGTGGTTTACTGTTGCATGTTTATAAGACTAACTGAGACCATCTTGGAGTTGGGATTTACAACACCAGTGATCCGTTGAGTGAGTTGATATCCTTGTAAAAATTTCATTTCACTGTTCTTGTTACTTGAAGTTACAAATGAGAATCTAAAAGATGTAAATTACTTATGGGTTGTCAAAGTATGGTGTGTGCGTATGCACGTGCTTGTGTGTGTTTGTGTGCGTGCGTGCGTGTTTGCACTCGTGAGAGATTTTCAGCCTTAAAATATTATATGTAAATACATGTAGGCACATTAATTTCAGATCAGATTTATATGTTTTGCAAAGAGATAGAGACAACATATGTTAGAAATACATGTAGTAAGCTAATAATTCTTTTTAGTTTCTCATCTGTGTGCACATTCCGCATGTCGCATATCATATTGTTTAGCAGATAAGTTGTCTACTACTTTGCAAATCAACAAAAACTGTACCTGTAAAATCTTTAGCTGAATAGAATTGACAGAGCCAGATGTTACTACATATACAAGTATACGAGTAATATGAACACAGTTGTTTCTCAATGTTTGAGTAAATTCGATAGCCATATATCTTTCAGAATGTGCTGTTGAATGAAATATTTAAAATTTATTTTTCAGTTCAGAATAATTTTATTTATCAAAATACCCCGTAAATCAAATAAACATGTTTCTTTGCTAATAAATATTTGTACGAGACCTCATTACGATTTCCAAGGTTAATTCTAAGTGGGAAGGGTTCTTCATTGATCACCATTAAAATCCGTTAGGTAAACAGATTGATGATCAGCTGCATAATACTAGACCACAAGCATCATGTACCAGTTTGTCTGAAGGTAATTTAATAGCCATAAGTGTCAATCGTCAGTTCGGACTGTACTAAACTGATAAATTTAACATCATTACTGTTAGAAAATCTCTAGAATAGACTGGCTTTTGTCACTATGAAATGGAATTAGACATACATGTAATAAAGGAAAAATGAATAAATATCTACATTATCAATCTAATGGCTAGTCTAGAGGGCACTCAGTTCCCTTCAGGGGCCACCAGAGCTAAAGATAGAAATGCCTTTAAACGACTTCTTCTCATGAACGGCTTGATGGATCTTCATCAAATTGGATCTGGATCATCCTCTAATTGGGTTACTCAAGCTAGTTTAGGGGTCGCTCGGTCCCTTTTAGGGGTCGCAAGATCTAAATATAGAAATACCTTTAAACGACTACTTTTCATGTTTTCTTAATTTTAATGTCCAAATCATTGCTAAAAATTAACATAATATTTCAATGAAAGTTTAAACAAGACAGAGGCAACGTATAGGAAGTATAGTGCCTCTAACAAGGGGAAGTGCAGTGCTTCTGACTTATAATTCTACTCCAACATTTCCCAATTATCTCCCTTGTTGTATTTTTTTTTCCAGAGCAAAACTCCATAAGTACATAAGAAAATTCAATGAGACTTAATATCTTCAGTTCTTGTCCTGAATATAATCCTTAAAATACTAAAGACATTTCATTGAAAGTTGAAATATAGGTAGATACTGACGAGGAACGGCCGAGAACAAGGGTTTCACTTTTTATCGATTATTTTCATATTATTCCCTTTATCATAATTAACTGTTCTTGTACGAAGAGAAACTTCGAAATTATGGAGGAGATTTTAATATGACAATGAGTAAATACTTTGAATAAAATGAAGCGCAGACACCAAGAACCAAAGCTATTTCGAATGATTTTTCAATTATCTCCCTGTCTACCTTTAAGTTAGTATTCATTCTTCAGGGAAAAACAGCAAAAAACGCTTAAAATTTACTATGACTTTTAGAATATAAATATATATTTCTGAAATAAAGGACATATTGCAAGAATGATAATGCTGTCTAGACTTCTTTTCAAACATCTCCATGTGTGTACTCCATTTTTAGATTTTTGTCCGGATAATGACTTTGCAGCTACCAGATGGAATATAAAGAAATACGTCATATTGCTTGATGACAGTGAGATAAGTCGCAATATGCAGTAAATGCAATATTTTCTAAAGTTATCGCAATATGTAACATCATTCATTACATTTCGAATGTAGACATATCACACAATACGTTTGATCATTTGACAAAAACCTGCTCGGGAATGCTGATTTGTTCCAACGATAGACGTGTTGTTCATATTGTTACTTTATTACTTGTATCATAATGTTTAACTTGTTTGTGTTTTATTTTGCAAATTGTGCTCATTCACTTTTTTGAAAAATGTTTGTGTTGATAACAACCTGCTTGAAATATGTTATGTCTGTTTGTTTGTTTTCTAATACATATCTGATATTTATCTTTCGTTTTCACTTTCTTATATTTTTCATTTTGCTTGTTTGTTTGTTTTTTCATTCTGCGATTTGTGTTCACGTACTCCTTTTTCATAAATTTTTTTGACAAGAAAAGCTCTAATTATTTTTCTTTTGTATATTTTTGTTCATACGATTTGTCCTTTTATGCCACTACGCGTAAATGAGGGCATAAGCGTTGCTGCTGTCCTTACGTCCATACGTACTTCTTGGGTGTCATACTCCTCCGTACTTCTTGGGTGCCATACTCCTCCCACAGTAATAACTATTATCCTAAGTTACTTATGAACAATCTTGATGTGCAGATAAGCATTAAGGAAGGAACTTTTGCTGTGACTGTTCTTATACAGCTATGGCCCATTGACAGTTTTGCTATATAGAATGTAAAGAAAATATTGTGTGTCCATCTCCTCAAATACTATTGAATGAATAGCTTGAACGTTTACCAAATGAATGACCTTGATGTGAAGATAACCATAGATAATGTACTTTTTTTTGGCTATATTCTAGAATGATAGCCCTTTATTAATTTTACAAAATAGGCCATAGTTTAAAACTCTGGTGTGTTCAACTTTTCTTATGCTCTTTGAAGGAATAGATTCAAAGTTAGTCAGATGCAAAACCTTATCTGAATATGACCAAAAAGGGTGGCATATGACCTTTTTGAACAGTATTATGACCATTTGTTAATTTCACAATATAAATCATTGTGAAGTCTTTCAAGGAATGAGTTTAAAGATGCAGAGGTAAAGAATGTTGATATGAAATTGCGTGGAATGTGGTGGTATTTGTGTCCTACAGACACAATTCTAGTTTAATTTTTATTTCACCTTTTTATATTCCATAAGAACTTATGTATATAGTGCAAATAACATGCACTGGTAATAGCAATGTCTTGCTATGATATAATTTTGAATCATTCTTGTATTTACAGATTGTTGTATTAACATTTTCCTAATATATTTGTTGTTAATTTGTTATTGATTTTAACATGTTATGTTTATGATGTAAGATTGCGATGGCCCTGGTGTCGAAGACCCGGGTGACATACAGAGTACACTTTCTTGTGTACTAAAAATCTCCAACAGTTGAATTCAAATAAAACTTGGTATACATCATCACCATGAAGTGGACATATGTATATTTTCGTGACTTTCATGTCCGATTATAATTTTTTGAGTTGTGCCCATTATTTAGACTAAGTCTTATTACAGTTATATATGTATCTTATCTTGTGTACACAGCTCCTCCTACAGTTTCCATTAATTCGGATTAAATTAAGTCTTTATAATTAGCACAAGTGGACATGCACATGGCTTTTTTGTCATCTTTTTATTTTGTGAACTATGTCCTCTTTTTAAGACTTAACCATGTTACAACTTCATCTGTAACTTATTTACAGTTTCCATCTTATTTAAATCTAATTTAGTATATATTGTCAACAAGTTGACGTTTGCATATCTTCTGGACTTCCATGTCCAAATTACTTTTCCACAGTTATGGTCTTTTTTGGACTTTGAAATATTACAACTCTGTAAATGCCCGGTATTTTTGTCTGGAGTAATTGTTCTTCTATTGATTTTGAAATATTACAGTTACAATAACATCAGAACATTGTAAACTCGACTTCTGCCACAGTTTCTGTCCAACTGAAATTAGACTTGGTATATATAATCAACATGAATTGAACATGTGCATATATTTGGTACTCTCATATCCAGATATTTTTCTTGAGTTTTGGCCCTGTTGTGTCCATTGTTTGTTTTCTATCAAGCATTTCCAGGGGGGCATGTGCTATACAATGTTGACATCATAATTTCTTTTAATACGTTACTTCTAGAAGTATACAGTGAAAAGTTCAAGTGTCATTCAAACACACTAATTGTCATTGTCAATACATTAGCCAAGCTTGGAAATGATTTTCAAGTTACTTAAAATGTACTTAGAAAAAGCATTCGTCATTTTAAGTTGACATGTTGCATTCAAGATTAAAAGTCAGCTTATTGTTTTGGCCCCTTCCGTCCACCAGTACGTCCGTCCGTCCGTCACACTTAACTTCCGATCAATAACTTAAGAACCTTCAGACTCAATAGTATGATAGGGCTTATAGAGTAGTCAGTAGGTCAAATGTCAAGGTCATAGGGCGAGAACATGGAAAACATTTTCTGATCACTAACTTGAGGACAGTTCGACCCAGAACGTTGATACTTAAAGGGATGATCGCTCGTGCAGAATAGATGACCCTATTATCTTGGGGTCAGTAGGTCAAAGGTCAAGGTCACAGGGGGAAGAACATGTAAAACATTTTCTGATCAATAACTCCAGAACCACTTGACTCAGGACCTTGAAACTTCACGGGATGATAGGACATGCAAAGTAGAAGCCCCTTTTGGTTTTGGAGTCACTCTGTCAAAGGTCAAGGTTGCAGGGGCCAGAACATGGAAACTGTTTCTGATCAAAAACTTCAGAATTACTCTATCCAGAATGTTGAAACTTCACAAGATGTTTAGACATGCCAAGTAGATGACTCCTATTATTTTTAAGATTTCTAGGCCAAAGGTTAAGCTCACAGTGCCCTGAGCCATGAGAACTATTTCCTATCTATAACTTGAGAACCACTTGACCCAGAACCTTGACACTTCCTAGGATGATTGGACGTATTAAGTAGTATTTCCCACCCTCCCTGTGACCAAAGGGCCCTTAACATTTAAAACCATTACCATAATATTATAAATGCCATCGCTTTTGCATTTTAATCTCTTAGCCAACCATCAGGGTGACTTTGACTTTGGCTCCTGCCCAATATCGATTTCTTGCTTTAAGTTATGACTGTGATTTCGGGTGAGACAAAAGCATTCTACAAAAGCATCATCTAGTTTAAGGTTGGTTTCTTTCCTGTTTAAAACTGTTAATGTATTCAAAACTGGCTTAACTTGGCACAAATATTCATCGTAACAACATGGCATGTAACTTCGTACAATGATTGCTAGTGGTCAGTAGACGTCCTTTTTTGTTTTGGGGCTTAAAAGCCAATGACACCTCGAGACTTATATGTTTTTCTCCATAACTGAATACTAATTGCGCCTACATATGTAGAACATTATAGGATGATGGCTTGTGTCAGTAGTCGATCCGAACTGCTTTTAGTGTCATCAGGTCATAGTCACATTGACCTTCAGAGTTATAGGGGTTTGGATCAATAACTAAATAACACACGGTATTAAAACCTTCAAATTTCATATGATTATTGATGACAGCCTTTGACCCCTTTTGATTTGGGGTCAATTGGTGAAAGATCAAAGTTACGTTGACATTGGGACAGCAAATGATTTCAGGTCATAAACTGGAGAATGCATCCAAACGGTATTTGATGATTGCCTTTTGCCAGTAGGATCATTATATCAATGGTTAAGGTCAGAAGTTGATCCCTACTACATTTGAGGTCAGCAGGTCATGATCACAGTTACCTTGAGAAATAAATGTGTTTTGAATTTATAACCAAATAACACATATAACTACTGCCTTCAAACTTTATAGAATCATTGTCTCTTATCAACTGATGTCAGGCATTGACCCCTATTGATTTGGGGTCAGTAGGTGAATGAACAAAGTTACGTTGACATTGAGACAGCAAATAAATTCCGATCATTAATTTGAGCCAAACATTATTTGATGATTGCTTTTACCAGTAGGGATCATTATTTGAATGGTCAAGGTCAAACTTCTTACAGTGATTGCCTATGGCCATAGATACTCTCTAACGTTTGTATGGTCAAGTAGGGATCAGTTATTCTATATTTTGTTGTTTATCGTGTAAATGCAATCATTTGTCGAAATAAATCTGTCTCTCTATGTCAGTTGGTCAAGGTCAGTGTCGTATTGGATCAAAATAAGGTCCGAAGTTGATGTTTCAAATCATAGAAAAAAACTTTTAAACCCTAGGGGCCTATTGTCTACTTGATATGTTTGAACCCTGACCTGATTTTTTTTCTTTTTGAAATCTGGGACAATTTTGAAACTGGTTATCTTGGGTCACTTCCTTAACTCATAGAAAATAGATCGTTGACACCCTATCGGCAATGTATCTTTCCTTATTTTTTATGAACCTTGATAGGATGCTAGACTTTATAAAAGGTCTTGCTTGAAACTGGGTAATTTATTTTCAAAACATAGGTCGCTTGGTCAAATCATAGTTAAGTTTTGTTAACATTTCGAGATCATTTTTGTACCTGCTCTTTATTTCATTTTGGATTAATCTTAGATTAAATAAAGGTTAATTTTGAAACTTGGTCCTAGAAGGTCAAACACTAGTTAGAAACTTGTTCATCAGGGGTCAAAACTAGGTCATCGGCTTAACTCATAGAAGAAGACCTTGTTAACAATGTAAACGCCATTTTAATCAACCTGGTCTGTATGGATCATGTTCAGAAAGATTGGTTTAATGAATTATGAGTCATTGTTCAAAATGGGACATTTTGGATTAAAGTCAATGCCAATAGCTCAAATCATATCATAGGAAAACGGTGTTTACACTGTAGATGTTATATTTTGAACTGGATCTATTTGAAAACTGGTCAGAATGTTTGCCTTATTTGAGGTCAAGTTCAGTTTTTGAACTGGGTCATATGGGGTCTAAATTTATGTCACTAGCTCAAATCATAGAAGAACATTGTTAATACTGTAAAGGCCATATTTTCAACCTGAACTTTATAAAACCACATCAGAATGTTTGCCATTATACATTCTGAAACAAGTCTGAAATTTGATCATCTGGGTTCAAAAACTAGGTTACTAGCTGAAATCATAAAAAAGTTGACATTCTAGAGGCCATACATTCTATTTGATTTTTATGAAACATAGTCTGAATTTTAGTCTTGATAACATCTAGAAAACGTTCGAAACTGGGTCATCTTGGGTCAACAAATAGGTTACTTTGTCGAATAACAGGAGACCCTTGTTAACAGTTTAGAGGTCATATTTTGTATAGGGTATCTATGAAACCTGATTAGAAACTAAGTCTTAATGATTTATAGGTCATGTATGAACCTGAGTCATTAAGGGTCAAAAACTGGTTCACATTTATAAATCATACAAAAACATTTTAACACTATTGAGGCAACTTGATTAACATTAAATCTGGTCTATTAGTAAGTTTGTCTTTATGACATCTTGGCCAGATTTGAAGCTGGTTCATCATAAGTCAAAACTAGGTCACTGGCTCATATCATAGAAAAATCTTGATAGCACTCAAGACGTCATTTATGTCTACCGGTTTTTATGAATCTTGTCAAAATGATTTTATTGTGTGTGTGTGTGTGTGTGTGTGTGTGTGTGTGTGTGTGTGTGTGACCTTTCTGAAACCTAGTCAGAGTATTTGTCTTTATGAAATCTAGGCTAAGTTTGAAACTGGATCATATGGGCTCAAAGAGTATGTCACTATGTCTAATAATAGAAAATCCTTTACCTTAGATTTACACCTTGTTTATATGAAACTTCGTTAGAATGTTTGTCTTCACGTTGCAAAATGGATCATCATGACATATATTAAAGGTCAAACCGTCAGGATCACGTGAACGACTCAGGGCCATAACGACCCTTTTGTTGCTATTATCGTACAATTAATTTTGATTTTAGACATAATATATTAATGTAAGCATTTTTTTCATATTATTTGCTCTTTTAAACCTATTATAGTTTATTATTATGTTGTTTTAAAATTAAAAGTATTTGTGACACTGTTGATATAACTCGCGTTACTATATAATGCTTTTATCTGATATTTGTCACATTATTTTGTTGTTTTGTAATTTTAATATACTAAACATACAATTTTTTATTAAACTGGGTATTAGATTGCCGAATGTCGTTGTCCGGGCTGGCGGCGTCAATTTTTGGTTTCCGCTCAATAACCTGAGTTAGGAATGACCGATTCAAATAAAACTTTAAATATAGATAGCTTGCATGGAGACGGAGTTTCAGATTGCATATGAAGTCACTAGGTTCGAGGTCAATGTTGCTTAAAGTAGAAAAATAATGGTTTCCGCTCTGTAACTTAAGTTTGCATTGATTTGTTTAAATTAGACTTGGCCTATAGGTGGCTTATAGAAAAACCAAGGTTGAGATTGTATATGGGGTCATTTGGTTCAAGTTCAAGGTCAGGATAACTTATTCAATCTTTACACTCAGAAAATTCCACGGTGGCGCAGTGGTCTAGAGCGTTGGGTCAAAAGCTACTTTTTAGTCAATGGAACGGAAGAGCACCGGTTCAAATTCCACTGAGATCCATTTTTTTTTTTTTGCTTTTTTGTCATTTTTTGTGATAAAAAAGGTCATTTTAATGCCATTTGGTCGAGGTCAAGGTCACAGTTACTAAAATAGATTTTTTCTCAATGTAATTATCAGAAAGGTAGTTTCCGCTTTATGATTTTAGTTTGGACTTACTTACTGCCACAAAAATAATTGTGTACACCAAGCTTATCTAAAACAATTAGCTCTAAAATTGATATTTGGAGTCACTGTTACTTAAAAATAAGAAAAATGGCTTCCACTCAATATCTTAAGTTTGGGTACACTTTTTGTCAGTATACTTGGTGTGTAGATAGCTTTTATCAAACACAAAGGTTGGGAATGTATTTTGGGTCACTTGGATCAGGGTCAAAGTCAGTGTAAGTAGAAATATAGATTTTTGTGCTTTGGAATGAAAGGGTTCCGGTCAAATCTGACTGAGATACATATTTTTTTCTTTTTTCTTTTTGCTGATAAAAAAGTCATTTAAATGTCATTGGGTAACTAAAAATAGAACAATATGGTCATAGTTATAATTAAAAAATAGATTTTTATTCACTTTAATCATAAAACAGCTGGTTTCGAGTTCATAACTTTTAATATAAGAACTGGCTATGAATTGTATTTGGATCACTGTTACTAAAAATAGAAAAATGGTTTATGCTCAATATCTTTAGTTTGGTTGCACCTGTTGTCAGAAAACTTTGTGTTTAGGTAGCTTTTATGAAAGAATCATGAATTAACTAGGACAATGACACATCTTCTTCTCTTATACCTGTACTTCTGAATGGCATGTTTGGATGCAGTCAGATATGTAGATCAGAACACAACCTGTAAGCCTGATGCAAAGTTTGAAAACATGGCTTTCGTGGAATTTCCACGTTTCTTGTTAAACACTGCCATATGCATTACCACTTTAAGTTAACTATTCAATTATATAAAATTTTCAATTGTTCAAATACAAGCCAGAAATTACCGAACAACGTTTGACTTTGATTTTGAAAACTAATTCTTATTGAATTGTATACGAAATAATTTTACTATGTTATGACAGTGTATATGTGTTGTAAAAGTTCCATGAAAACTATATATTAATATCATTTTACTTAATACCTTGATTTACCTGGACATCTGTCATTTTATGTGTTTTCAAGTTACTGCTTTTACCATTGAACTTATGGTTCAGCTGGTAGTTTCCTTCTAAAAGACAAATTTTCCTGATTGCTATTGCGTACATTAACAATACAAATGATATGTTGCGGTGCAGAATTATGTCATACAAACAATCAATCGAGACACCCAGTTCACCAAAGCATAAAAATACAATAAATACAGTAAGAACCTTGGGTAGTGTTGAGTATACAATATTTGAACAGAACTTGGCACGGAAATGCATCATCATTTAAAGGAATCATGTTTTGACATCCAATAGATACTCACCCAAATTAACGAAAAACATGCATTTTTCAAAGGAAGAAAATTCTAATGGACAGTTATTGTTTCCTTTCTGTTCGAAACTAGCTGAAAACAAGATACAAGGGAAAAACTTTCAAGCTATTTACTTTAATCTTGGCATATAGGTAGGTATCGATGAGACGATGTGCAGAGCACATGGATTAAGTTGGTAAGTCAAAGGTCAAGGTCAAACAGGGTTAAAATCTCAAATCTGTCCTTTATATTTTGTGTCCAGAGCACAACTTAAAAACTATTCATAGTATTGACCTAAAACTTGGAATATAGTGCAACAGTTATAATAAATTACCCACACAAACAAACTAACACATTAACCTTTCCCGGCTCTATCCAGAAAGAAAATCAGTCTAGTTTGTTTATTTTGTCTGTATACGTCATTTACCTTGTGTTTGAAGTGAATGCGAATGCTGGTAAAATTAGATCATAGCCACCAACCGATCTTTCAGTCTCGGTTATTTTTAACAGTAGCATAATAAACGGACCACTGACTAGCTTTTATAAAAACTTAACTAGTTTAGAAATAAGTTTGTTCTTTCACCAAAATTTTGCTTATGAATCCTCTGCTGTTTTAATTGTTTTGAGCTGGCTTTATGGTTATTCCTAGGCTAGTTCTCTACATTATCTATAATAGGAGGCACATACGAGGGGCGGTCAATATGTAATGTTACTCCATATGTAGTTCCGTAACCGCTTTTTATTTTCAGATGCGGTTTTCGGCACATTATAGAGCAATTTATTAGGAACACGCTGCTTTATGAATTATAAAAATTGGTAGATTAACGGTAAAAATATAATCATTTGAATGAGGTGTACTCGAGTATACTGGGCAATTTTATGTCCAAAATATTGAGATTGTAATATGCAATTCCTTGATTCTGCTATTCAACAACTAGAACTATAGTTCAATTTTCAGTTTAAACGGATAAAACAAATCATGATCTTCATAAAAATATTTGAAATCTAAAATAAAAAAGTTTATAACAGTATTAAATTGAGTGTGTATATTTTTACTCGAAAAATGATAAGTTGAGTACAATAAGCCTCTGCAATTTTGCCAGGCGCGATAATCATCATTTTAAAAATTCTTGTATCTTAAGTTGATACTAGTATCTTAATTCTCGATTGCGAAACTAGTTCTTAAAACTTTGATTAATCGCTCTCAACACCCATTCCAGATGGAATCAACCTCAAGATTAGATTTTTTAGTTGTGTTGTAAAATTAAAAATGCAATAAATAGTTTAAAACGAAAGCAAACTCATCACAAGTTGCTGTACCTCGTAGAAAAATGATAACATTTTGTAATTTTAAAAGTTATTCTATTTTTTTCTGAGACTCTGGATGCCCAGGACAAACCTAAATTATAATTTATGTCCAGTATACCTGAGTACACTTCACTCAAATGATTATATTTTTACTTTGAATCTGCCGATTTTTTTTAATTAATATAGCATTGTTTTCCCAATAAATCGCTCTATAAGGTGCCGAAAACCGCATCTAAATATAACCAGCGGTTACGGAACTACATACGGAGTAACATTACATATTGAACGCCCCTCGTACATATGAATTGCCATATTTAACAATAAACTGGCATTTATTCACATTATTCTTAATTATTCTTATTTGAACCTGCAGATGTTCGTTTTATACTTACCAATATGTGTCTGTGTTAATAATAATCTTATTTGTGTAGAAACGCATGTTCTTCTTACACTAATAAACAGTCATAATAGGTTACTAGTTGTTGTTGTCTCTTCACAGCCTTTCAAAGAATGAATTATACTGACACATGAATGTGTTTTTTTTAATACTTTTGTGACTAGAAAAGAATAATCCATGTTCCTAAAATGCAGCACCCTTAAAAAGAAACAAGCCACCATTGTTAACATGGACCATTAATGTACAAACATAACGAGGACAATAAGCATAATTGTGCAGTCGGAAGAAAAATATACTTCTGTGAATAATTGTAGATGCAATTTCTGATTCTGTGAGTTTTGGACAGTATTAGACTGGCGTGCGGATGCGCGTTCGACTATAGGATTTTAGCTTCGTAATTCAATACGTCTCATACGCTAATTATGTCTCCACCACTGGGGTAGACATGTTTTTGCCCCGTCCGTCCGTCACACTTTATTTCCGACCAATAACTAGATAACCATTTCACCTAGAACCTTCAAATTTCATAGGGTGATGAGGCATATGGAATAGATGACCACTGTTTTCGGTGTCATACATCATAGGTCAAGTTCACAGGGGCCTGAACATGGGAAACAATATCCGATGAATGACTTAAGAACCACTTGACCAAGAATATTTCAAACATTATAGAATGATTGAACATGTAAGCAGATGACCTCTTTCGATTGATTTTGAGGTCACTCGATCAAAGGTCAAGGTCAGAACATGGAAAACTGTTTCCGATCATTAACTGGAGAACTATTTGACCTAGAACCTCCAAACTTCATAGAGTGATAGGACTTAAAAAGTAGATTACTACTTTTGTTTTTGGCGTCACTCCGTCAAAGGTCACAGGTCACAGGTGGCTGGACATGAAAACTGTTTTCGATCAATAACTTGAGAACCAGTTGACCCAGAATGTTGAATTTTAGTAGGATGACTGGATATGCAGAGTAGATGATCGGTATTGATTAAGGAATCACTTAATTAAATGCCACGGTCACAGGGGCCAGAACATGGAAACCCATTTTCGATCAATAACTGGAGAACGTAGAAACTTCAAACTTCATAGTGTGACAGGGCTTACGGAGTAGAAGATTCCTATTTATTTTTTGTCACCCAATTAAAGATCAAGGTCACAATGGCCTGAGCATGGAAAACTAAATTAAGTAAACTACGGAATTCCGTTAGGGCCATCGCCTTTGAATGTGTTGATCTAAAACGCAATACCCGATAGTACGATGATGAAAACGCGAAATCACGAAACTACGATAATGAAAACGCGACAACACGATGGTGATAACGCGAAACTACGATAACAAAAACGCGATAATACGATAGTACGATGATGAAAATGCGATATACTATAGCGTTTTCACCATCGTACTATCTTATTATCGCGTTTTCGTTATCGTTGTATCGTGATTTCGCAATTTCATTATCGTACTATCGCGTTATCACCATCGTACTTTCGCCTTATCATCATCGTACTATCGCGTTATCAACATCGTACTATTCTTCTATGCGCATTGGCATCGGAGGGCGATTGTACGATCTCTTTTCTTTTATCAAAAGAATAAAGGTTTGTGCAGCAGCTGATACCCATATGTTAAACTATTAAGTAAATTAAATGTTATATCAAGTACTTTTTTTAAAATATTAACACCCAATTGTTCATGCTAATATTTTGTTGATTTTTTCAGCTCGATATACGAAGTATATGGAGAGCTATCCTACTCACCCTGGCGTCGGCGTCGGCGTTGGTTAAAATTTTTATGCACTTTCTCTTTTTTCTCTTTATCCCTGTAATTACTTGATGGATTTGCTTCAGACTTAAAATATTTATTCCTCATCATCACACACATCATCTGGCACAAAGGTCATTACTCTTACACCAATATTTTACAAATTATTCTCTCTTTTTTTCTTAGACTTTCAGGTGTAAGTTTTGGTGCATTTTCACTCTATCTTAGTCATTACTAAATGGATTTGATTCAAACTTAATATTATAGTTGTTCCACATCATCACCTATTTTATATGACACAAGGTCCATAAATCTGGCACCAATTTTTCATGAATTACGCCCCCTTTTACTTATATTTTTTATAAATTCTAATTGATTCTCACAATATTTCTGTTATTACAGAATGGATTTGATTCAAATGTAAAACAATTGTTTGACATCATCACTCACATCATATAGACACCAATACTTCATGAATTATGTCCCCTTTATACATAGAAATTTCAGGTTAATGTTTTGGTGCACTTTCACTGTATATCTATTATAACAAAACGGATTTGATTCAAACTCAAAATAGTTGTAGCATATCATCACCCACATCCTATGACACAAAGGATATAGCTCTGGCTTCAGTATTTCATAAAGTCCTTTTTTTACTTAGAATTTCAGGTCAATGTTGGTGCACTTTCACTTTATCTTTGTTATTACTTAATGAACTTGATTCAAGCTTAAATATTTCTTCCACATTATTGTCCTCATCATTTGACAAATGTCCATAATTCTGGCATAAATATTTAGTGAGTTATGTCCCCTTTTTACTTAGAATTTCAATTTCGACGCTCTTTTACTATATCTCTAATGTTACAAAATGGATTTTATTCAAACTTGTAACAGTCGTTCCAATAGGTCATATGCTATGAGCTATGCCCCTATTTTAATAGAATTTCAGGTTAAAGTTGTGATGCACTTCTGCTCTATCCCACCTTCTTGATTCAAACTTCAAATTATTGTTCCACATTGTTTGCTACATGATATGACACAATGTCATTGTGCATTATTTTTGCACAAATTTTCCATGAATCATGTTCCTTTTGTATATGTACTTATTGAATGTTTTGACTATAAGATTTTGTCACTAGTAGCAGGTGCAGATGGGAATATCTGACTCGAGGGTAGTTGTTTAAGCGGTAACGAGGCTTCTGCCGAGTTAACGCGTAAACAGTTTCCAGAGAGCAAGATATTCCTATCTGCAATTATAGCCAGTGATCGATTTTTTTCTTGCATACCATATTGAAGAAATTCTTGTAAAAAATAAAATCAATCAAACAACTTTCTTTCCAGAATTTTTTCGTATAGTACCGTATTTTAACAAAGCGCGAGGAAACTAACGGCATGACGTTTCAAAGAAATGACAAAGCTTAGTTCCGGTTTGTTTTATCAATTGCTGAGTAACACTATGGTTTTTTGAAAAAAAAACTTTATTTGTTTTCTTGTTTTTTTGTTGTTGTTTTTGTTTTAATCGAGAAAAATACTATCAGGAACAAAGAGGAACTGTCAAGGTGTTGGATTTTTATTCTGTTTTATGAAATAAAATATAAATTACTACATAAATCTTCTACATATATGTAGTTGGTAATACGTTATTTACAGCACGAGTGTCATCTTACACCCTGACATAAGCTATTGTCTAATATCATCATCCATATTGGAGTAATTAAACACTCAGTTGACAGATCCAGCTTCCTCAGATGTGCCCAGTTTGACCAGCTAAAGCCCTCGGGCAATTATGACACTAGGTGTGCCATTATGGCAAGATGGAACATCCAAGCCCTATATTAACCTCTTAGTAACTATATTGAACACTTCATGTACATGTACCAATTGTACGCCATATTAGCATGTAAACTTGGTAAGTCTCCGCAGTCACAGGTCACAGGTGGCTGGACATGAAAACTGTTTTCGATCAATAACTTGAGAACCAGTTGACCCAGAATGTTGAATTTTAGTAGTAACTATATTGAACTTTATTGAACACTTCATGTACATGTACCAATTGTACGCCATATTAGCATGTAAATTTTGCCTCATGGGTCTTATAGTCTTCTGGTTGTTTATAAAAAAAAACATAACAAATCAGCAAGTGCTATCTCTTCTTAGGAATTTTCAAGGGGGAAAAATCATTTTTAAATAAAACTGGGTAAGTCTCCGCAGTCACAGGTCACAGGTGGCTGGACATGAAAACTGTTTTCGATCAATAACTTGAGAACCAGTTGACCCAGAATGTTGAATTTTAGTAGGATGACTGGATATGCAGAGTAGATGATCGGTATTGATTAAGGAATCACTTGATTAAATGCCACGGTCACAGGGGCCAGAACATGGAAACCCATTTTCGATCAATAACTGGAGAACGTAGAAACTTCAAACTTCATAGTGTGACAGGGCTTACGGAGTAGAAGATTCCTATTTATTTTTTGTCACTCAATAAAGATCAAGGTCACAATGGCCTGAGCATGGAAAACTAAATTAAGTAAACTACGGAATTCCGTTAGGGCCATCGCCTTTGAATGTGTTGATCTAAAACGCAATACCCGATAGTACGATGATGAAAACGCGAAATCACGAAACTACGATAATAAAAACGCGACAACACGATGATGATAACGCGAAACTACGATAACAAAAACGCGATAATACGATAGTACGATGACGAAAATGCGATATACTATAGCGTTTTCACCATCGTACTATCTTATTATCGCGTTTTCGTTATCGTTGTATCGTGATTTCGCAATTTCATTATCGTACTATCGCGTTATCACCATCGTACTTTCGCCTTATCATCATACGTTATTTACAGCACGAGTGTCATCTTACACCCTGACATAAGCTATTGTCTAATATCATCATCCATATTGGAGTAATTAAACACTCAGTTGACAGATCCAGCTTCCTCAGATGTGCCCAGTTTGACCAGCTAAAGCCCTCGGGCAATTATGACACTAGGTGTGCCATTATGGCAAGCTGGAACATCCAAGCCCTATATTAACCTCTTAGTAACTATATTGAACACTTCATGTACATGTACCAATTGTACGCCATATTAGCATGTAAATTTTGCCTCATGGGTCTTATAGTCTTCTGGTTGTTTATAAAAAAAACATAACAAATCAGCAAGTGCTATCTCTTCTTAGGAATTTTCAAGGGGGAAAAATCATTTTTAAATAAAACTTGGTAAGTCTCCGCAGTCTTAAATGCGGGTCACTCTAAACGTTTTACAGCTGATGACAACAAATACTCGGGCAAAATGTAGAAAAAGTTTGTTTGTAAACTTTAAGCATCTGTGCATGTTAAACAACCATAGGTTATAACATTGAACCATTTTTAACAATAAACAGTATAGGTATGTCGCCTATATTGACTCGAGATGCTATTTTTTGCCACAAACTACAGATATATAAATTTTTAATTTTTGAACACATGTTATAAAAAAAAATATTTTAATATTCTGTATCAAATATTTGTTTATTTCTAACAAATGTGCCTCATTTCTCTTTCATAACGCTTAAATATTTACCTGTATTACCATATTCATTTGGAAATGTCTTGAATTCATGTCAGTAGTTAGTCTAGACCATTTTATATGCAACTATATGTTTTACAATGTTGAAATCATAACAGTAAATATATACAGCGTTCATTGTGGTTAAAGTCGTTTAATATCAAAATGTTCTTTCCTCCTTTTTCTGGAACTGTATATAATAATATACATCTGGTTGAAGCAAAATAAGAAATAGATTTAACATAAGCCCCGTTACGAATTTGGTGGAGTAAACAGTAGTGGTCAACTTACGAAGGGAGCGTTTGAAAATTCGGTTGAAATGTGCTTCCGTGGTGTAGAAGAGAAAGAGGTCAAAAGTAAATAGATCCTATTTTCCCCACTTTTTGCAAGTTCATGTATAGAACGAGTGCTTTTATTACACTTTTTCACTGCTGGAACACACTGTGTGAAATGCGTACTCCAGCGGTGGCGGCTTTTTCAGGTCGAAACCGAAAACTATAGGGGTTTATTGTGTGGACAAGAGCGAATATGCGCCATTAGCCCACTACAGACTGGCATTTCACGAGGAATTATTCAACCTCCTAGTTTCTTTTCAGTTCTATACGCCCGAAGGGATGTATTATGTTATACCCACGGTGGCCGTCCGTCCGTCTGTCCGTTAGCAATTTCGTGTCCGCTCTGTAACTCTTGAACCCCTTGAAGGATTTCAATGAAACTTACAACAATTGTTCACCACACCGAGACGACGAGCAGACCGCATGTTTTGGATGTCTCGCTTCAAGGTCAATGTCATTCTTAGGGGTCAAAGGCCATATCAGGTTTTTTTTTTTTTTTTTTTTTTTTCGTGTCCGCCCTGTAACTCTTGAACTGCTTGAAGGATTTCAAAGAAACTTGTCACAAGTGTTCACCACACTGAGACAACGTGCAGGATATTTAATTTGTCAAAGTAATCCAAGATATTACTGACCACATTGTGTTCTAGTAGTTTGCAGGCTATACATGTCAGCGAGACTGGTCTGAAATTGGAAGTTTGAAATGGTTCAGCTTCTAAAAAATGATGTTATATAAGCCTCAGACCAATCTGATGGAACAGTACCACTTTCAAGAGATTTATTAAACAATATTGTAAAAAGTGGAGCTATTTCATATGCACATTCCGAGTAAACTGGTTTGCAAATTCACAGTGGATCTTCAAAATATCAACAAATAATTAAAGAATACTGTAACGTTGGTGATGAATTTGTAGATGATACCTTAAATCTACTTGAGTTAATAGTCGGATCATTTATGCTGGTAAATACACAGAAGACACATCATTGTTCAATGAACCAGAAGCAACTGAACAACTTTAAAAGAGGGCTTCACAGAGATCATTTGTGTAAAGTTTCATCAAAATCCATTCAGTCGTTTTGTAGGGGATGTTGTTTTAAGAAATTGTCGGTGAAAGTGGCCACGCCCCATTTTTTTTACGAATTAGAAAAAACTGAACAATTTTTGTAGAATGTCACACAAGGACAATTTGTGTGAAATTATTTAAAATCTAACAGCTTTATACAAGAAGATTTACTAAGTTTCTACTATATACATAAAGGGACGCCATGTTTTTTGACGAATCGGAATAATTTGAACAATCTTGGTTGAGGGTCACACAAGAACTATTTGAGTAAAATTATTTTAAAATCGGGCTAGCAGTTACATACAAGATTTTTTTTAAGTTTCCACTATATACATATAAAGATATAAAGTGACCACGCCCTCTGCCGGCCATTTTTGTTTGTGACGAATCAAAATAATTTGAAGAATCTTGGTAGAGGGTCACACAAGGACAATTTGTATAGAATAATTCTAAAGTCGGGCCAGCAGTTTCGCACAAGAAGTTTTTTCACGTGTGCATGCACTATATACGTATAGGATAAAGTGACCTCGCCCTCCGGGGGAGAAAACAAATCAAAATAATTTGAACAATCTTGATAGAGGGTCACACAAGGACCATTTGTGTAAAATTATTTTAAAATTGGGCCAGCAGATGTTTTACACAAGAAGATTTTTAAAATTTCCAATTTATATATATATAACTGTTCTGAATATAATTATATCCCTTAATGCAAACTATCTCTATATATTCAACGTATCCTCGAGATCCACTTAACTTTCAGAAAATATAGCTTCTCTGGTCTCTATCAGTTGAAAAGAATAAAATGTCACTACTGATTTGTGAGACATGAAAACAGAGATTTGAGTATACATATATGCAAATGTTGAACCCGTACGAATGTGTAGTACAATTCGAGCTCGTATATAAAGCGGCATCGAAACTAATCCTATTGGGTTAGTGGACTTGCTGTGGCATGTGCGTGTTCATTTGTACTGCTAGGCGTAATTGGTCTGGTATATTGTGGTGGTGATTTAGTTTGTGTAAATTCTCTACTATATAATAATTTGCAATGCGAACTTGAATCCTTATATAATAATTTGTAATGCGAACTTGAATCCTAGCAGATCTCACTTATGGGAAAGTCAACTGTTCTGAATATAATTATATCCCTTAATGCAAACTATCTCTATATATTCAATGTAGAGATAAAATATAGCTTCTCTGGTCCAAGTCAGTTGAAAAGACTAAAATATCACTATTGATTTGTGAGACTTGTGTATATGCAAATGCTGAACCAGTACAAATGTGTAGTACATAAAGCAGCATCGAAACTAATCACTAATCTTCTTGAATTAGTGGACTTGCTGTGCCATGTGCGCGTTCGTTTGTACTGCTAGGCGCTTTGCCGTAATTGGTCTGGTATATTGTGATTTAGTCCGTGTAAATTCTCTCTACATATATATATAGAGAGAGAGAGAGAGAGAGAGAGAGAGATTATGAAAAGTGACCACGCCCTCTGGTGGCTATGTTTTTTACGTATCGGTATAATTTGAACAATCTTGGTAGAGGGTGACATAAGGACTATTTGTGTGAAATTATTTCAAAATCGGACCATCGATTTAGGAGGAGATGTCGTTTGAAGATTTTTCTACTTTTAGCTATGGCCATCCCTGTGTGCAACCAAGAGGAACCATTTTAACAACTTTGGTAGAGAACAATCCAAGGAACACCAATACCAAGTTTCATCAAAATCCATTGATGACGACGAACGGACGGCCAGAAGCACGACGGACACAGCGAGATCAAAATAGCTCACAATGAGCATTGCTCACGTGAGCTAAAAGGAGTCTGTAAGTTAGTGATGATCCAATAGTTTTAACTTGAAATTAAAGCCTGTTCAAGCTGCAGATTACAGAGTATATGCTTTGAGTTATTGATACTATTGGAAAGGAATATTAAATTCATACAAGAGGGCCAAGATGGCCCTAGGTCGCTCACCTGATAAACACACCATAACAGTGTAAACATGTTTGACATAGTGATTTCATGGAAACAAATATTCTGACCAATTTTCATTAAGATTGGATCAAAAATGTGGTCTCTTAAGTGTAAACAAGCATTTTCTTTAATTTGACCTACTGACCTAGTTTTTGACCTAAAATGACCTATATTCGAATTTGACCTAGATTTGATCAAGGCAATCATTCTGACTAAATTTATTCAACCTCGATTAAAAAATACAGCCTTTATCGCATACAAAACGTTTGATTTGACCTAGTGACCTAGTTTTCGACCCCAGATGACCCATTTTCAAAACTGGTCTAGATTTCATCAAGGTTATCATTCTGACAAAATTTCATGAAGATCAGTTGAAAAATACAGCCTCTATCGCATACACAAGGGTTTTCTTTGATTTGACCTAGTGACCTACTTTTTAATCCCAGATAGCCCATTTTCAAAATCGGCCTAGATTTCATCAAGGTAATAACTCTGACCAAAATTCATGAAGATAAAATGAAAAATACAGCGTCTACCGCATACACAAGGTTTTTACTTGATTTGACCTAGTGACCTAGTTTTAATTTGATCAAGGTTATCATTCTGACAAAATTTCATGAAGATCAGTTGAAAAATACAGCCTCTATCGCATACATAAGGGTTTTATTTGATTTGATCTAGTGACCTACTGTTTAACCCCAGATAACCCATTTTCAAACTCGGCCTAGATTTCATCAAGGTAATCATTCTGACCAAAATTCATGAAGATAAAATGAAAAATACAGCCTCTATCGCATACACAAGGTTTTTCCTTGATTTGACCTGGTGACCTAGTTTTTGACCCCGGGTGACCCATTTTCGAATTTAGCCTAGATTTCATCAAGGTAATCACTCTGACAAAATTTCATGAAGATCAATTGAAAAATACAGCCTCTATCGCATACACAAGGTTTTTCCTTGATTTGACCTAGTGACCTAGTTTTTAATCCCAGATGACCCATTTTAGAACTCGGCCTAGATTTCATCAAGGTAATTATTCTGACCAAAATTCATGAAGATAAAATGAAAAATACCCTCTATCGCATACACAAGGTTTTTCCTTGATTTGACCTAGTGACCTAGCTTTTGACCCCGGATGACCCATTTTCGAACTCGGCCTAGATTTCATCAAGGTAATCATTCTGACAAAATTTCATGAAAATCAATTGAAAATTACAGCCTCTATCGCATACACAAGGTTTTTCCTTGATTTGACCTAGTGACCTAGTTTTTGATCCGAGATGACCCATTTTCGAACTCGGCCTAGATTTCATCAAGGTAATCATTCTGACCAAAATTCATGAAGATCAGTTGAAAAATACAGCCTCTATCGCATACACAAGCTAAATGTTGACGGACGACAGACGACAGACGACGGACGCCGGACATCGAGCGATCAGAAAAACTCACCTGAGCATTGCTCAGGTGAGCTAAAAAACGGCAACTTCAGGTCTTATTTTCGTACTTTTCATAGAACATCGCCTCTTCGAGCATCTTTTTATTTCATGATGGCCCTAGGTCGCTCACCTGAGTAACACACCGAGCCAGTGTAAACATGTTTACCTAGCGTTTTCATGGAGACAAATATTTTGACTCATTTTCATTAAGATTAGACCAAAAACCGTGGCCTCTTGAGTGTAAACAAGCATTTTCTTTGATTTGACCTAGTGACCTAGTTCTTTTTATCCCACATGACCTAGATTCGAACTTGTCAAAATTTCATGAAAAAGAAAAACATTCTGACAAAGTTTCGGGAAGATTGGAGCATAAACGTGGCAAGTTTACAAGTCTTTCTTTGATTTGGTCTAGTGACCTATTTTTAGACCCCACGTGACCAAGATTTCGAAATCATCCAAGACTCAAAATAAACATTCTGACCAAGTTTTTTGACGATATAAAAATGTGCCCTTAGGGTGTAAACAAGCTTATTCTTTGATTTGACCTGGTGACCTAGTTTTTGACCCCACATGACCCAGATTTGAACTTGACGTAGAGGTCATCAAGACTAACATTCTGACCAATTCTCCTGACTTTCAAACTTCAACTGCACACTCCAGAGTGTTAACAAGATTTTTCTGACCCTACATGACCCATTTTCCAATTCGACCTAGAGATCATGAAGACAAACATTCTGACCAGTTTCATAAAGATTGAGTCACAACCGTGGCTTCTAGAGTGTTCACAAGCTTTTCCTTTCATTTGGCCGGGTGGCCTAGATTTGACCGTTAAGGAGAAAAGTTGACCTTAACACAAAACTTTAAAGTTATTTTTCTTGCTGTACAGAGTCAGCTATTGTTGGTGAAAAAGAGTTCCAAGTTTTAAAGCAATAGCTCTGATAGTTTAGTAGAAAAGCTGACCTAAGAGTTGCAAGTTTCAAAGCAATAGCTCTGATAGTTAAGTAGAAAAGCTGACCTAAACACATATTTACTTAACCAGAAACGCCAACGCCGACGTCTGTCAAGTGATGACAATAACTCATCATTTTAGCTCACCAGAGCACAAAGTGCTCAAGGAAAGCTATTGTGACTGGTCATTGTCCGGCGTCCGGCGTCATCCGTCAACATTTGCCTTGTGAACACTCTAGAGGCCACATTTGTGACCAAATTTTTATGAAACTTGGTCAGAATGTTAGTCTTGTTGACCTCTAGGTCAAGTTCGAAACTAGGTCATGTTGGGTAAAAAAACTAGGTCACTAGGCCAGATCAAAGGAAAAGCTTGTGAACACTCTAGAGGCCACATTTCTGACCCAATCTTTATGAAACTTGGTCAGAATGTTTGTCTTGATGGTTTCAAGTTCGAAACTGGGTCAAGTGGGTTCAAAAACTAGATCAGTAGGCCAGATAAAAGGAAAAGCTTGTAAACATCCTGGAGGCCATATTTATGACCCAATCTTTATAAAACTTGGTCAGAATGTTAGTCTTAATGATCTCTAGGTCAAGTTTGAAATTGTTTTCATGTTGGGTCAAAAACTATGTCAGTAGGCCAGATTAAAGGAAAAGCTTTGAACACTCTAGAGGCCATATTTGTGACCCAATCTTTATGAAACTTGGTCAGAATGTTATTCTTGATGATTTCTAGGTCAAGATTGAAACTGGGTCATGTGGGGTCAAAAACTAGGTCAGTAGGTGATGATCTCTAAGTCAAGTTCGAAAGTGGGTCATGTGGGATCAGTATGCCAGATCAAAGGAAAGCCTTGTGAACATACTAGAGGCCATATTTGTGACCCAATCTTTATGTAACTCGATCAGAATGTTTGTCTTGATGATCTCTAGGTCAAGTATGAAACTGGGTTAGTGGGGTCAAAAACTAGGTCAGTAGGCTAGATCAAAGGAAAAGCTTGTGAACACTCTAGGGGCCACATTTGTGACCCAATCTTTATGAAACTTTGTCAGAATGTTAGACTTGATTATCTCTAGGTCAAAGTCGAAACTGGGTCATCTTGGGTCAAAACCTAGGTCAGTAGTCCAAATCAAAGGAAAATTTTGTCAACTCTCTACAGACCACAATTCAAGTTTGAAACTCATTAGAATTAGTCAGAATGTTTGTCTTGATTATCTATAGGTCTGGTGCGAATCTGGGTCATGTGGGGTCAAAACAAGGTCACCCGGTCAAATCGAAGGAAAAGCTTGTGAACACACTAGAGGCCACAGTTGTGACCCAGTCTTTATGAAACTTGGTCAGAGTATTTGTCTTGATGATCTCCAGGCCAAATTTGTATCTGGGTCATTTAGTTTATTTATTTTGTTGGGTTTATTGTCGCACCGACACAATTTTAGGTCATATGGCGACTTTCCAGCTTTTAATGGTGGAGGAAGACCCCAGGTGCCCATCCGTGCATATTTCATCACAAGCAGGCACCCGGGTAGAACCAATGACCTTCCGTAAGCCAGCTGGATGGCTTCCTCACGTGAAGAATTCTACGCCCCAAATGAGGTTTCGAACCCACATCGATGAGGGGCAAATGGTTTGAAGTCAACGACTCTAACCACTCGGCCACGGAGGCCCCCTGGGTCATTTAGGGTCAAATGGTTAAATCAAAGGAAAAGCGGGTCATGTTGGGTAAAAAAACTAGGTCAGTAGGCCAGTTTAAAGGAAAAGTTTGTGAACACTCTAGAGGCCATATTTGTGACTCAATCTTCATGAAACTTGGTCAGAATGTTTGTCTTGATGGTTTCAAGTTCGAAACTGGGTCAAGTGGGGTTAAAAACTAGGTCAGTAGGCCAGATCAAAGGAAAAGCTTGTGAACACTCCAGAGCCCACATTTGTGACCCAATCTTTATAAAACTTGGTCAAAATGTTGGTCTTGATGATCTCTAGGTCAAGTTCGAAAGTGGGTCATAACAGGTCAAAAACAAGGTCAGTAGGCCAGATCAAAGGAAATGCTTGTGAACACTCTAGAGGCCACATTTGTGGCCCAATCTTTCTCTAGAGGCCACATTTGTGGCCCAATCTTTATTAAATTTGATCATAATGTTTGTCTTGATGATTTTTAGGTCAAGTTTGAATTTGGGTCATGTTGGGTCAAAAAGTAGGCCAGTTGGCCAGATCAAAGGAAAAGCTTGTGAACACTCTAGAGGCCACATTTGTGTCCCAATATTTATGAAACTTAAGTCAGAATGTTTGGCTGATGATTTCTTGGTCAAGTTTGTATCTGGGTCATATGGGGTAAAGAACTAGGTCACCAGGTCAAATCAAAGGAAAAGCTTTTGAACACTTTAGAGGCCACAGTTGTAACTCGATCTTCATTAAACTTGGTTAGAATGTTTATCTTATCCATTTCTAGGTCAAGTTTGAATCTAGGTCATGTGGTCTCTAAGAGTGTTCACAAGGTTTTCCATTGATCTGACATATTGACCTAGTTTTTGACCCCACATGACCCAGTTTCAATCTTGACCTAGAAACCATCAAGACTATCATTTTGACCAAGTTTCATAAAGATTGAGTCACAAATGTGGTCTCTAGAGCGTTCATAAGCTTTTCCTTTGATCTGACCTACTGACCTAGTTTTTGACTCCACATGACCCAGTTTCAAGCTTGACCTAAAGATCATTCTATCTAAGTTTCATAAAGATTGGGTACAAAGTGTTGTCTCTAGAGTGTTCACAAGGTTTTCCTTTGATCTGACCCACTGACAGAGTTTTTGACCCCACATGATCCAGTTTCGAACTTGACCATAACGACTAAAATTTTGACCAAGTTTCATAAAGATTGGGGCACAAATGTGGTCTCTAGTGTGTTCACAAGCTTTTCCTTTGATCTGATCTACTGACCTAGTTTTTGACTTTTGACCCCACATGACCCAGTTTTGAGTTTTACCCAGAGATCATCAAGACTAACATTCTGACTAAGTTTCATAAAGATTGGGTCACAAATGTGGTCTCTAGTGTGTTCACAAGCTTTTCCTTTGATCTGACCTACTGACCTAGTTTTTGACCCCACATGATCCTGTTTCGAACTTGACCTAGAGATCATCAAGACTTAACATTCTGGCCAAGTTTCTTAAGGATTGGGTAAAAAATGTAGTCTCTAGTGTTCACAAACTTTTCCTTTGATCTGGCCTACTGACCTAGTTTTTGACCCCACATGCCCCAGTTTCAATCTTGACCTAGAAATCATCAAGAATAACATTCTGACAAAGTTTCATAAAGATTGGGTCAAAAATGTGGTCTCTAGTGTTCGCAAGCTTTTCCTTTGATCTGATCTACTGACCTCGTTTTTGACCCCACATGACCCAGTTTCAAACTTGACCTAGAGATCATCAAGACTAACATTCTGACAAAGTTTCATAAAGATTGGGGCACAAATGTGGCCTCTAGTGTTCACAAGGCAAATGTTGACAGACGACACACGACAGACACCAGACAATGACCGGTCACAATTGCTCACCTCAAGCTCTTTGTGCTCTGTTGAGCTAAAAATTTATGTCCCGATTTATAATTTTTGTTTACCTTTCCACTCTCACTTTCGAGCTCAAAATGACGTAGCACGATCACGTGATTGGGCACACGGTAGTTAATACTGAGACATTTCACACATAACTGCACATGTAACTTTAAAGAATTTGATGAATGGACCCCACTGAAAAATGTCTAGTTTCTCTCGATGGCTGTGATTAATGAATCCACTCAGTAATTCAAGGGCCATAATTCAAAACTGCTAGGGCGGATTTCGCTAGTTATCGAACTTGGTCGAGGTCTCATAGTCAAACACATTTTGTTCAAGTTTGGTGAAGATCAGTGTGTGTGTGTTCAGGTTTAACGGCTTTTTCAACAATTTTTCAGTCATATAAACGACGATGTCTACTTGTAGCAGTAAGCACAATGCCCAACTTTATAGTGCTGCCTCACTGGAATATCACGCCGTAGACACGTGGCATGATACCCCACCCAGTCACATTATACTGACACCGGGCTGACCAGTCCTAGCACTATCCCCTTAATGCTGAGTGCCAAGCGAGGAAGCTGCTAGTACCATTTTTTTACGTCTTTGGTATGACACGGCCGGGGATCGAACCCACGACCTCCCACACTCGAAGCGGACGCTCTACCACTAGGCTACCGAGGCGGTTTGGTGAAGATCAGATGAGAAATGTTCGACTTAAGAATGCGGACAAGCTTTGTGACAGACAGACACACAAACAGACAGACACAGACTGGAGTAAATCAATATGTCTCTCACACCACTGCGTGGTGGGAGACATAATAAATCACTCAACTTGTATTTTAGTACTTCTGATGACTGGGGAGCATGGTATGAAAGTTTCAATCCAATATACGGATTATTACTGAGATTTCAGCTTGATAGTTGAAACTCAAACTACCATAAATTTTCTAAGTAGAAAAGGGTCATAATTTACAATAGATTCAAATAAGAGTTACCTAATTTGGTTATATGAGAGGTAGATTTGATGACTAGGAAGCCTTGTACATGGTTTCAATCCAATATATTCAATGGTTACCAAGACATGATTTTCCACACAATATTACAAAGTGTGACCATGACACTCAAGCGAATACAATATCTTGAAATACAGTCCTAAACAGAGTGCCCATTGCTTTTACATGTATTTCAGTAATAAAGTTTTGTGTGACAAAAAAACAGTAGATTTGTTATAAATACTTTATTCTTATACAAAATAAATAAGAAAAATAAAATATGTACATGAAATCTAGCACAAAACACTTTTTTTATAAATGCAAATAATATTACATTACATGGGAAGAATATAGTGAACATGAAACAAAAAGAAGTAATAACAGTGTAACAATGACATGATGAAATACACATGATGATAATGACACATTATACTGAAACAATGACATGATGAGCATGTCACATTATAGTGAAATTATGAATTACACATGATAAGCATGTCATATTATAGTGAAACAACGATATGATGAGCATGTCACATTATAGTGAAATTATGAATTACACATGATAAGCATGTCATATTATAGTGAAACAATGACATGATGACCATGTCATATTATAGTGAAACAATGACATGATGACCATGTCATCTTATAGTGAAACAATGATATGATTACACATGACCATACTTTACCTCATATTCATGTGTTTGTTTAAATAAAAAAAAATTGGTACAGATCTAGTTAGCAATCAAAAGACACTTTTAATTTAACAAAATCCTCAACAAAATAACCATACAGTGATATGTAGAGCTACCGTGATAGTACATTAGGATGATATTACTACCAATATTTCATGGCTTTTTTTTAGTCAGTGGAAAGACCTTGTTACACAATGTCATTAAAGGGATACTCGGGTACTTTTTCACAACATAAATCTATGATTCATTTATATGAAATTACTCAGCCAATAAACGGAACACAAAGAGACTGTTTTATCCAATAAAATTGCTCTATATAACTTAATGAGGGGTTGCGAAAACACCTGACAAATTGTCTGATCAATAATCTGAATATGAAAATAAAACTCTAACCTTGCCCATAGTAAAAATGAATTACGTTTAAAAGGTAAAATGAAACATGACATTTTACAGCAATTTTCATATATTTGCCTAACCTGGCATTCGTGGGTCAGGTTGGCAAAATAATAAAAATTGCAAAATTATGTCATAAAAGTAAGAAATAATCCATATATTTTAACCTTTAGCCTGCTGGCGACAAGTGATTCAGCCTTCGCAACCAGAGCAGACCAAGATCAGCCTGCACATCCATGCAGTCTGATCATGGTCTCCACTGTTCACAATTCAGTCAGTAAATTTTCAGTGAGAACCCCTTCAAATAATAAATGGTACTGCCCATATTGAAAGATGGACCAGTCAATTTTAGAAATTTAGCAGGGTAAGGGTTAATCAAGTACATGTATTCAGTAAAATGTACGACACATTGACTCCATAATAATTTACAGGACTTTAATTTTTCATTCACTATTCTGCCTATGTATCCCCTTTAAACCTTTCATTTACATCAATATAATAAAACATTGATGGTATTTCTTCGTAACATTCTTTATCAATCACATAACGGTCACATCAAATGAAAGAATATCTATTTGTGAAACTAACATCTCAGTACAAATATAGTTACTCTATAGAAGTTGAATATTTTAACACTGTACTCAGATTATGCAACTTTTCAATACAGTTTTAGCCATTAATAGACTTTACAAAAGTTATAATTGGTGATTAAACGTCATTGAGTTACTGGTAGTAAGGTAGTTCTGCAAATATGATAAACTGGAGGTAATGCTGTAATGTCATTTATCCGGATAATGCAGAATAAAACCTGGACTCTGTACAAGGAAATAAAAATTGTTTAATGAATTAATGTTGACCCGTGAGAAAATATATAGAAGTGCCAAAGGATAAAGCATGATATTAAAATGTATGACATGTTAGTTACTCTAAACAAGTATAAATATCTTAACAACATGCAAGATTTCAACACAGTTTTAGCCATTCTTTGACTTTACAAAATTTATAACTGAATATGGAATAAGCATAGTTGAATAAACTTCATCAAGTTGTTGGTTTTAAGGCAACTCTGCTTGTTTGCTAAACAGGAGGTAATGGCGTATTTTTTTTTTTTTTTTATTTGGGTTTTATGGCGCACCAACACAATATAGGTTATATGGCGCCAAACTGGACTACAAATTATTTTGGTTCCACATCTCATTTACATCACAATAAAAACATGAGGTATGGAATCAAAATTTGTATACCTGCTGGAATCACACAGTTACAGCAAAACCAAGTGTTCAGACCCTATTAGTCACCTCTTACGTGGTTCCAATTCTTTTCATACACAGGTCGGTCATCCCAGAACCAACATGGGGCAGGTAATGGCGTAATGTTATTTATCCAGATAACATAAAATATAAGCCTGGGCTCGGTATATGGAAATAAAAATTGTATAATGAATAAATGGTGACTTTAAGTACATGTATTAAAGCGACAACATTAATGTCTTTCTAAGGATAACAAAATGATGTTAAAATGTTCGACACATTAAATAATTCAAAGTAATGTCTTAAAATCAGCATGTACTATGCAAATCTCTTTACTTGTTTGCAAAATATCTCAAAAACAAGCTCAAGGACCTATACATTTTAGTTCACCATATTATATACAATATTTATTAAGTACTCTAAGAAGTTTCAATAAAACCAACATTGTAGAAAAAAATTTATTTGCAAAAATGGATTTTCCCATAGATGCCCAATATGAAAACTTGTGTGAGGTCCTAATTTTTCAAATCAATCTAGCAAAAATCAAGCACATGACCCTATCCTTTTTATTTGCAGCATTTTCTTAGTATATTCTTAAGTTTGAAAAATCATGGTGGAGAAAGGAGAAAAAATTTTATCCAAACATACAGAACTACCTTAAAGAATACAAAATTTAGCTTATTTGGCCCAACATAACTCAGTATTTATTACTTGAAGTCTGTGTGTGTGGGGGGGGGGGGGGGATTGTGTTGGGAGGAGGCACAATAATTACTCTCTAAAATACTGGTTATTATATCTTACCAACACTACTCATTGTACATCATTCTCACAGAACCAACACTCAATACTGGATGACTTAAGCTCTTCCGAGCATTCACTGAAACATTACACAATTCATCTATGTATACACAGAGCTTGCCCATCACTTATAAATGTAACATCACATGGCCTATAATACATTTAGTTCACCATGCATATGAACCTTTCACAGTGTTAAAAGACTGATTTCAGGCTATTGAAAAGGAGATTTGTGGTCCGAAAGGGGAATTTCATGCAGTTACATTAACTCCTACATTTGCACCATTTTTATTTCTTTTAAGTTAACAAAAACATTAAACTACCTGCAATGACTTTTCAGTGCAATTTTAATATGTGATTAAATGCCTCTCAAGAGATACTGTTTAAAAAAACTGAATCATTTTATCTTTATTTACTTCATGTTAAAAACCTCAACTGTTCTAAAATTACAAAATAAACCAGTTTTAAAAATGGTTTGCTAATCCAGGATTTAAACCATAACAAGACAGAGAAATTCATTGACCTTTCGTATGAGGTTTTACACTGTAGTTATTTTGGAAACTGTGAACAATTTTATCATTGAAGCAACAATTTCCAATTTCTTTTTTTTTTTTTTTTGAGAATTGTGCACAAAATTGACCGCTTTTACCCCCATGGGCTCAGTTTAGATTTGCTTTACTTTCCTTAAGTTTGTTAGTATCCTTAGGTAGCCTTTTGCAACAGAAATGTAAACTTGTTTCTATGGGCATTTCATAAAATTTCCCAAAATACAACATTTGATTTGATAAAAACTATCAGATGGCACAGTAAACCATGCTTTTGCATTATTTTTGTCATTTTATGGCTATGCCGGAGTTAACATTACAGTTCAAATTTAGTTTGCGTAATCATAATTTTGGTTTTCGGGAAAAGTGCAAAACAATGTCCAAATTGTGAAATTCAAGGTTCATATGTATGTTTCACTGATACTCAGCACTTAAGTTTGTAACATCACATGAAAATATGCACATGTTGTAAGCATCACAGAACGATCAAAGCCCGCCCGCTTAGCTCAGTAGGTAGAGCGTTGGTCTACGGATCGCGGGGTCGTGAGTTCGATCCTCGGGCGGGGCGTATGTTCTCCGTGACTATTTGATAAACGACATTGTGTCTGAAATCATTAGTCCTCCACCTCTGATTCATGTGGGGAAGTTGGCAGTTACTTGCGGAGAACAGGTTAGTACTGGTACAGAATCCAGGAACACTGGTTAGGTTAACTGCCCGCCGTTACATGACTGAAATACTGTTGAAAAACGGCGTTAAACCCAAAACAAACAAACAAAACAAACAGAATGATCAAGCATGGTGATGCAAAAACTTAGTTTTAGATTATGTGATGTCTTAAAGCCACACAACAAAATAATAATAAATGACCTGTAGCTTAAATATTGCACATCTGCCACCATTTCATACATGATTACCCATAAATATTTTCCTTGACATGAACACAATGTTCTGATTGGTCAATTTTCAAAACAATTAAACAATAAATAGCTGTTTCTATTCATCAACTGGATTTTTGCTACTGAATTTTCACAACAATGCAGTCTGAATACATTAAGCAGATGTTTAAATGTGAAACTGGAAACTTGAAGCTCATATCATTCGGATGTATTCTGAGTGTAAAACGAAAGAAGCTGCATGATTTTTTTTATCAATACAGTCGAACCTACGTTACCAGGCAGTAAAGCAACCAATCAGCTAACTTCTCAAACCAACTTTTTGTTCTAATTTCATTTTGTTTTAAGCATCAAGTTTGTGTTGATCCCTTGGTTGGCTGCTTTATACAGGGTTTACTGTACATCAACATCCTATTTTGCTCTACGTTCTCAGTGTTTTACATTAAATTCATGAAAATCATCACATTACTGCATACAGAAAACACTGGTATTAGTATGCTTTAACCTTTAGCCTATAGGCAGCAATTGATTCTGCCTTTGGGACCAGTGTAGACCAAGATCAGCCTGTATGTCCAAGCAGGCTGCTCCTGGTCTGCACTGTTTGCTATTCAGTCGATAAATTTTCAGTAAACACCCCTTTGAATAATAAGTAGTGCTGCCCAAATTGAATGATATACCAGTCCATTTTAGAAATTAGCAGGCTAAAGGTAAAGTGTTTTCTGATTTATTTCAAGCTGTTTTCTGAAAGGAATCAGTTCAAATAGAATAGCAGTTCTAAACATTAAATGGTCCACAGTTGCACAGCTGCAATATTCCTATTTACTATTCAGTTGATGAAAGAACCAGTCTATTTTTGTGTACTTCTGATCTTTATAAGCTGAATTCAATTGTTGTGTGAAATAAAGAATGGCTTCTTCCTCAGTTTTATCGACAGCAAGTGTTTTTCTCACATAGCCAATATCATCCAATGACTGTAGTTCAGGAATCCCACATGATAACATCATGGTGAATAAGTTTATAATCAGATCTGCCTGCTTCCTCAAAACAAGGTATATCTTCACACAAAGCTGTTGAAATCTGAAATACATTACGCAAGAACATGGTGACTTTCATACAAAGCTTTTGAAACCTGAAAAACATTATACAGAACTAGAGCTGCTTTTGAGAAAAGTACATGTCTCCCACAACTGTCTAATCATCTGAATAGTAAGTCTGTCTTTATATACTGTTTACTCACAGAAAATATACCTTTGATAGTTTTGGAGTAAGTTTTGGAGTAAATGGCCTATAAGATAAGTTTTGGATTAAGCGGCCTATTAGTAATTCGAGGGGCATAATTCTGAAGTGCCTGGGCTGATCTGTCTAGTTATAGAACTTGGCCAAGGACTTATTGATAAACCACAAATTTGGTAAAGATCGGATTAGAAAAGTTAAACTTAAAGAATTCGGACAAGATTTGTGACCGACGCACACACACACACACACACGTACACAGACTTGAGTAAATTAATATGTCTCCCACCACAGTGGTGTGGAAGACATAACTACGGTAGCTGACTTTCATACAAAGCAACTAAAATCTGAAATACATTATACAGAACAAGGTCACTTTCATATAAAGCTTTTGAAAGTCTGAGATGTAACATATGGAAAAATATTGTCTAAGAACACAGCTTATCTTCACAACAACAAGAGTGCCACAATGGCCTAGATAATCTAGCTCATCTGAGTAACACTGCTTGCTTGAACACTTCTGACAGATGGTTTGTAAGGAAAAGTCTGTGAATTATTTTAAAATAGTACTCGAGGACCATGTTTTTTGACAAAACAGAATAATGTGTATCATCTTTGTAAAGCGTCACTTAAGAAAAAATTGTGTAAATTTATGTATTTTATAATAAGGCCAGCAGTTTCTGACGAGATTTTTAAAGTTTCCGCTACATAAATATAGGGGAAAGTGACCACATCCTTTGGTGGCCATTTTTTTTTCTTTGACAGATCAGAATAATTTGAACAACCTTCACACAAGGTCACCAAAGGAAATTTGTGTAAAATTATTCTAAAATTAGGTCTGTTCTTCTGACAAGATATTTTAAGGTTAGGAAAGGTGACCATGCTCCCTGGCGACCCTGTTATCTGAGACACAAGAATAATTTGAAAATCTTGGAAGAGGGCCACACAAGGACCATTTCTGTCAAATTATTTTAAAACTGGGCCGGCAGTTTCATACAAGAAGATTTATAAAGTTTCCATTATACACATGTAGGGAAAAGTGATCACACTCCCCTGGTGGATATGTATTTTGACAAATTCTCAGTTTTCTAAATAAAGAATTTAACATGCATTTATCATCTGGCAAGGCTAATAACACTGAGTATTTGAAACTTGGCATTTAGCATATAACATCTGGTAATGGAAAAAGTATATAGTAAAAAGTTTTTAAAAGAGTTAAAGTTAGATAACGCAGCTAGATACATTCATCTGAAGATATATTCAGCTTTTTTATTTGATGAAAGTTTCAAAGCCATATGTCAAACAGTTTACACAAAATATGAACTGATATGAAAAACTTAACCAAGATTTGTAAACTAAAAGAGGCCATAATTTAGCAAAAATCCTGAGTTATGCACTCTTGTCAAAACACGGACTGGTACAAAAAACTTAACCAAGGTGTGACGCCGAGTAGGATAGCTCTACTTATACTTTGAAAAGTAGGCATAACATAACTCCACAGAAAATCACTGAACTGGAACATGCTAAAAATATGCACAATAAGGCTTGGCACTGATCACTCCTGTGGGGTTTGGTGGAAATAAGCGCAATGATATAAGAGGAGTGTCCAAACAACATAGAACTTGATGAATCAAGGGCCATAACAAGGGCCATGCTGAAAATCATCGAACTTGGAAATGCCAACAATATGCAAAATAAGTGTTGGTACTGGTTACTCCTCTAAGGTTTGGTGCAAAACTGCCCAATAATATAAGAAAAGTGGCCAAAACATAAAAAGAATTGATCAATCAAGAGCCATAACTCTTCTGAAAAGCATCAAATCAGAAAATGCTGATGATATGTATGTCTATGCGTGAAAATGATCACTCTTGTGAAGTTTGGTGTAAATCTGTCCAATGGTGTGAGAGAAGTTGCGTGAATAAACTTTGTGACAGGCAGACTGACTGACAGACAGCACTAAATGGATATGTCTCTCCAACTTCATGAGAGAGGTATGAAAAACTGAAGAGGTTTTCCTCAGTATTGAATTTTTAGGGGTTTAAGTAAATGTTAACGACTTGTTCAGAGATATATATTTGGAGGGTGTAGTTTTGCATGTCAGTTCAAACTAGGGTTACAGCTATGTTGTATCAGTTTTCTTTCAGGAATGGTGCTAAAAGATCAGCTTACTTTTCAAAGTCTTTAGTTTTATGCGGTTGGTCCCTTCCCCTAGCTATTACACACATGAAATCTTCTGTTAACACAAAAGGCACCCTTTCACGATTGATACCAAACTTCTTCTTCTTATGGTTCAGGAAGTGCCCAAAGTCTATGTGAAATACCTGAAAGATACCAAAATGAACAAAAGTCTATGTGAAATACCTGAAAGATACCAAAATGAACAAAAGTCTATGTGAAATACCTGAAAGATACCAAAATGAACAAAAGTCTATGTGAAATATCTGAAAGACGTCAAAATGAACAAAAGTCTATATGAAATATCTGGAAGATGCAAAATTCACCAAAGTCCTTGTATAGTCCTTAAAGGACACCAACAAAGAGAATTTTCTGTTTTAAGCTTTACCTCGGCATCACTTCACATTTTTAAACCAAAATGCTTTTTGAGCAAATAACTGATCATACTACAATTCAGCCATACTAATTTTAACTGGAAATTCTTACCCGTCCATCTCTGGCTACCATGATATTTTCAGAGTGCCTATCACCGATACCAAGCACAAATGTTGCAACACTATACCCTGCACATGATCTTGTAAATGTGTCAATAGCTTCCTCATACCTGAAACATTCCATTATATACAATGTACACATACAAATCATGATTTTTTTTTCGATACTGGCACATGTTATGCCCTTCATTGACTTCTCAAAGTGAACAGTCAACACAGCACTTTAAGAATAATTCTTTTAACTGGATACCATAAAATGATTTTATTTCAAAGGTACGAAATTTCAGGGTTGTAGCCAAACAACTATTTCATGAGAATACAAATTTGCGACTTCCAACTTTTGAAGAAAAAAATCAACTGGATGGGATTTAGTTAATTGGATTCATGCAAAATGAAATCCATGAAAAGTAACCTCCATTGAATATTGATGATTACACAGTAGCTTCCTCAATATATGAGCATGCATCTTCGCAACACCAACCTACTGTCTTTTGTTTCTTGTCTTTGTTGGGTTTAAAGTCACATCAACACTTTTTAGGTCAAATGACAAAAAATATTTTTAAATGGATGAAAAAACCAATGAAGTACATCCAGAAATAATTTAAGGAGCAGTTGGACACACCTTTCTGTAAGCAAGCTGGATGTCTTTCTCACTCACAACAGCAGCATTCAGACCAACATGTGCTATGCAAGTGACCACTACAGAGCACCCTTAAGTCCAACCCTTTACTTCAAATGATATAAAATTTAGCATCTTAAATTGTTACTTAGAATAGAACAAATTATACCGTCTTCGCTTACCTGTCTGCATTTTGCTGTTTAATCCAACTATGTAAGGCTTTAGCACCTCCAATTTGCCAAGTTGCCTTAGCCCCGCCCTTCTCCTGGATTTTCATGATTGTTGTAGAATCTCTTACAGCTTCTATTAGACCCACATCCTGTCCAGTTGCTAGGCAACAATATGGTGTCAGTCTAAACAAAAAACGTATTACTGCATTAAGAAAAAGCCAATTTCAAATATAGGCCATTACTAGAAGGGAAGAATCAACATTAACTTTGGGATTAAGGTTGGTCTATTTTGACAGTATGATTATTTTTTTATTCTTGTTGTTAACTAATTTGGGAATACAATATAAAACATGTGACAAAACAGACCAGTTGGCTTTAAAAACAACCAATTTCATTTCCAACTAAAACATTTGCAGAGTAATTCAACCTTTGAATAAAGAACATCTTTAAGTAAAACCACTTTTAGGCTTTTCTTAGTATGGTCTTTAAATACAGGTTTGACTGAAACACTTTATAAACTGACATGAAAATAATCAATGTCACATATATCTTTTTTCAGTCCTGTACCTTAACCTTGGACTTGGTTTGTTAAAACACCTAGATTTATCAAGAAACACCTGGATTTATCAAGAAACACCTAGATTTATCAAGAAACACCTGGATTTATCAAGAAACACCTAGATTTATTCAGAAACATCAAGATTTATCCAGAAACACCTAGATTTATCAAGAAACCTCAACATTTATCAAGAAACAAAGATTTATCTGGAATAATATTAAAATCAAGGCTAGAATTCAATTTATCTTTTGCATTCAAGAAATATTCTGAGCTCAAGAAATTTAAGCTGGCAATATCTAAACTTTACCCGCAATACTGATGGAAATTTATGTAAAAGAAACTTAATATAAGTATCTGACTATTTGTGCTTTATTTGTTTAACACATAAATGTAAAGTGACTAAAACTACAATATAACAGTTAAAACCTACTGCACATCCATCACAATTTTGCACTCATATCTGCAAACATCCCTGCCATCCTTCATATTCCCTTTGTGATTTTGAAAGTGTTATATTTGAACAATGGCTGTTAGCAAAATCATCATAAAATTTCTTTTTATAAAATATATAAAGTCTCCTGTCATAGATTAAAATTGGAAAAGATTTACTGACCTGAGATCAAAACCCTCTGATTTCCAAATGCTGTCCATTACGCTTATCACCTGTAATGTCAGCATGTCTTGCCGTAAATCTGAAGAAAAAACAGTTTTCAAAACAGGGTCAGATAAATAAAATGTTTAAGTCCAACCATAAACTATTCCTCTAAAGAAATAGAGCTAACTAGTGAAAAATAAATCCTTTCGGTTAAAATGATGCATTTAAATACAGTCAAGTAAAAAGGTCATATGGAATTTAAAATGTAACCAAGATTTTCACTATGACAAACATTCGGACAATGTTTCATGTAAATTAGGGTGACCTAAATAGCTCACATTTTGCTCAGGTGAGCTAAAATTTTTTACTTGACTTTACTTCAACTTTTTCTAGTTTGACCAATAATTGTGCTTATTTAGCTTATAAATACATAATTTATTCTAGGTCAACTGTGAAGGAAGTTCTACAATTTATTTTAATCACTCCTGACACCTTGTTCCTGATGGAATCCATCACCACAAGGGTATGAGAGAAGAGGCCAGTTTCCCTTTTTTAATGCTGAGCACCAAGCAAGGGAGCTACTGGTCATTTCTCACATCTTTGGTATGACGCGGCCGGGGACAGAACCTACGACCTCCCGCACTCGAAAAGGACACTCTACCATTAGGCTGCCAAGGCATATCATTTTTCATGTGGTAATTTTGGAATGACTTGTGAAAAACAATAAAATATTCATGAGGCATGGTAAAAATTGACAAGAGTAAACAATTTAGTGCAGAATATAACCACTTACCATCGCCATTCTTGAAGAGAATTGTATAAGTTTGGTACCAAAGATCTGCCAGATCGTCTGGGTTACGCCACACCATCCACAGAGGTCGTTTCTTGGACATCTTTACTTCACATTCTTCCGCACTGACATACAACACCAAAAGTACATTAAAACGTAAGCCTTATACTGCATCTATTTACTTATGTTACAATGAGATATAAAACTGACTTGTGTATACAACACTAATACAGTGTAACCTCTCAACAATGAAATGTGTTTATTATAAAAAGGTTTGTTGATATGAGTTTTACGGCACACCAACACATTTTGGGTTTTATTTAGAACAGTCCACGTATGTTCTAAACATTTCAAATACTTCACTTTTTCCTTCTGTCAACTTAAGCGTTTATGCAGAATAATTAGAGCACCCAAATGAATATGACCTGTGATTACTGTTGAAAGGAGATGTTAAACTGTGTACTTACCTCAGCAGTCCTAGTCTGTGACTACTGTTGAGAGGAGAGGTAAAACTCTGCAGACATTCCTGATAATCTGGCTGCTGGAGCTGGTCATGTAGGCACTTCATTTGTTCTATTTTATCCTGCAAAGAAACATAATTATTTGATTAAGGCTTTTTATTATACTGCTGGAATTTTAAGTCACAATGAAATAGTGCATGATTGATTTAGGTTTAGAAAATGTCACTTTACTTTTAACAAAATTAGACAAGCATGTAGTCTAATGGACATACTGAAGGGACAAAATAATTGAAATACTGCCTCCTCAATCCCATACCAATCATTACAGTTGAGAGATTACTCAAGTCTTTAGTTCAAAACAAGAAATGAGCCATGCCATAAGAAAACCAACATAGTGTGTTTGCGACCAGCATGGATCCAGACTAACCAGGGCATCCGCGCTGTCTGGTCAGGATCCATGCTGTTTGCTAATGGTTTCTCTAATTATTGCAATAGGCTTTGAAAATGAACAGCAGCATGGATCCTGACCAGTCTGCATGGATGTGCAGACTGGTCTGGATCCATGCTGGTCGCAAATGCACTATGTTGGTTTTCTCATGGCACGGCTCAAATTACCTCTTTTACATCATATTTCAACATATTAGTGAGCTTGGTCATTTTCTCAATTGCTTCTACTTGTTTTGACAATGTCTGTAAGAATGGTCCACAACTACGACATAATGCTTCCAGTATAAGTCCAAACCGGACTCTTGTTGCTTTGTGATGCAGTTCAGATCTGTATAAAACAAAATACGGACTTGCTGAAATCATAACCTAGATTTAATTCACAACAAATCATTTATTTAAGAAATAATTTATAGCAAAAAGAGTGTTTTAACACCATTTATGCGCGATGGGCGGTTATATAATTTCAAGAGGGGACAGCCCAAGTCAAATTATTTTTATGACGTATTACCACCAGAGTGTATAAATAGTGTTATATCACAGTTTGCTATAAATTATTTCAATTCTTATATGCCCTTAATCTTAAACAGTAGATAAAATATAGTAGCGCTCTTTCTTGGTCGCAACAAAAACACTGACGTCACTGCACGTTAACGTGACGTCATTCTAGCGTAAGACTGTTTTAACAGAGAAGAGCATATTAGAATATTAAATACACATGTCTTCTTATTATTATTATTATTATATACCACATTTATATAGCACTCTTCATATAAAAGCACGTTCAAAAGTGCTTTACATAAAAACATTATATAATGTTCAATAAAAAAATGGCAATTGAACTATTACAAGAAATTAAAATTACATTACGGTAATAAGATACCAAGCTACAAAAATACAATATCATAAAACATTAACTGACCTATCAAAGACACAGGTCAGAGCAGAATAGAACAGAAGATATCTTACATTTTGAACAGACAGAATTAAACGGTATGATGTCTGCGAAATGCATCACAGAATCTTATCTTATAGATAGGATAATACGAAAAGAACTGATTTTCACAGACTGAATATTTTTTCATATCAGTAAAAAATATTGTTCTCAGCTAAAGATAATTTCATATCTGTAAGGTATATCAAATAAGAACCCAGTTTCAACAAACTTCTGAGCCTAACTATCGATCAGAAATCATGGACACAGTAGTCAGAACCATATCTGTACTATTAACCCTTACCATGCTGGACACAACTGGTTATGCCTTTGCGACCAGTGTAGATCATGATCTGCACTGTTCGCTATTCAGTCGCTATCTTTTTGGTAAGCACCCCTTTTAACAGTTAATGGTGCTGTCCAAATTGCTAGATGGACATGTTCATTATAGAAATTTTGAAGGGTAAGGGTTAAAATTACATATATCTGCACTAAAACTCATCGCTACAATATATTTCTGTACTATAACTCACTACAGCCACATACTTCTGTACTATAATTCAAGTCTAAGAAAATATTAGGATAAAAATCTCACTTTAATTGCCAGAACAGTTTCTGTCCAATACGCTGGTTCATTAAAGACCTCTTGAGTAGGAATCTCGCAACTGGATTGTCCAGATAGGGCTCAAACTTCAATGCCTAAAATTTTCAAAGTAAAATCATATCATTGTAATAGAATAAAGGCTGCATGTGGAGCCTGCTTCTTGAAAATCTGCTCTTATTATTTTGTTGAATAAGCCTGAAGAATGGTGAGTAATGCTGTAGCCAGGAAACCTTCACTGGAACAAAGACAGAAGAACACTTGGTAAAAAGCATGTCTCAATGAACTGATAAGATAGTTTTATTACACATTGCAGTACAAATTGATACACATCTTGGCTGATTATGAAGTTATTCTTTACAACAAATTAACACAGGGGCAGCACTATCCTATACAAGAGGGCCATGAAGGCCCTGTATCGCTCACCTGACCTATTGACCTAAAGATCATCAAGATTAACATTCTGACCAAGTTTCATTAAGATATGGTCATAAATGTGGCCTCTAGAGTGTTAACTAGCTTTTCCTTTGATCTGACCTGGTGACTTAGTTTTTGACCCTACATGACCGAGATTCAAACTGGACCTAAAGATCATCAAGATTAACATTCTGATAAAGTTTCATGAAGATAAAATCAAAAATGTGTCCCCTACAGTGTTAACAATCTTTTTCTTTAATTTCACCTGGGTAGAACCACCGACCTTCCTTAAGCCAGCCAGATGGCTTCCTCAGTTGAAGAATTCAATGCACCAAGTGAAGCTCGTACCTGCATTTGTGAAGGGCAAGTGATTTTAAGCCAGCAACCTTAACCACTCGGCCACGGCAAAGGATTTAATCATGGTAAAGTTAAAGCCAAACAAACTATAAGGTAGTTCATAAATTACCACCTTATAACAAGAGCTGTCATTAATGGTGACAAATGCCCCCGCAGCACCTTGACCTTTGACCTGGTGACCTTGACCTTTCACCTGGTGAACCCAAAGTCAGTAGGGGTCGTGTACTCAATAAGTACTATTAGCATGTGAAGTATGAAGGTCCTGGGTGCAGTGGTTCGCGAGTAAAGTGCCTTCATGCAAGAAGTAACATTGGCCCCTGTGACCTTGACCTTTGATGTGGTGACCCCAAAGTCAGTAGGGGTCGTGTACTCAATAAGTACTATCAGCATGTGAAGTTTGAAGGTCCTGGGTGCAGTGGTTCGCGAGTGAAGTGCCTTCATGCAAGAAGTTAACATTGGCCCCTGTGACCTTGACTTTTGATGTGGTGACCCCAAAGTCAGTAGGGGTCGTGTACTCAATAAGTACTATCAGCATGTGAAGTTTGAAGGTCCTGGGTGCAGTGGTTTGCAGGTAAAGTGCCTTCATGCAAAACGTTAACATTGGCCCTGTGACCTTGACCTTTAACGTGGTGACCCCAAAGTCAGTAGGGGTCATGTACTCAATAAGTACTATCAGCATGTGAAGTTTGAAGGTCCTGGGTGCAGTGGTTCGCAAGTAAAGTGCCTTCATGCAAAAAGTTAACATTGGCCCCTGTGACCTTGACCTTTGACGTGGTGACCCCAAAGTCAGTAGGGGTCGTGTACTCAATAAGTACTATCAGCATATAAAGTTTGATGGTCCTGGATGCAAAAAGTTAACGTTGTGACGAACGAATGAACTAACGAACGGACTGACAGTTGAAAACTAATACGCCTCCCTTCGGGGGCATAAAAATAATTATCAGAATTAAGATACTTATAAATAATCTGGAAGTATTTAAATGTCTTACTTGTACAAACTGTAAAAGATACTGCTGCAGTTTATCATCAGCCATGCCAATCTCAAGACAGTGTACGGCAAACTGTCGAATTTTCAGATCAGTAAATGAACAGTCTAACAGTTGTAATGCAACTTCTGGGGTAACTGTTGGCCATTGCTTTAACAACATGTATAGCTGAAATACAAATAAAATGTATAAAACTTAATTTTGTCAAATGCCAGTGCACATATCATAAAAACTGTACATGTATATCATATGAAACATTTGTCAATAAGACTAAGCTGAACATTGGTATTCAACCATTGAAAACTGGCATAAAGTGTGTGTTCTCTGGTTCATCGTCTCTTTGTTACAAGTTTTCAGTCATATAAACAATAGTGTCTAGTTGTAGCAGTGAGCAATGCTGCAAACATTATAGTTCTGCCTCACTGGAATATAACCTCATAGACATTTGGTATGATACTCCACTCAGTCACATTTAACCGACACCAGACTGACCAGCCCTTGAGCTATCCTCTTAATTCTGAGTGCTAAGCAAGGAAGCTACAATCTTTCGTGTCCTTGGCACGACACAGCCAGGCACCAAACTCAAGACCTCCCACCCCTAAAGCAGGCACTCTACTACTAGGCTGCCAAGGCAGTGAATTTAGTCAAATAATTTCAATACAGGCACATTTTTAATAGTAATATAATTTTCCTTACTGAAATTACAGACAAAATAAATTTATAATAGAAACAAATGGTCTTTTTGGAACACATTTAAAGATCCAAACTAAACTGCTAACTTAAGAAGATGAAAAAAAATACAATATTGATAAGAAATGACTGAAAATTCATTTAAAGAAATTCAAAGGTGTATGTAAAATCACATCATAATGAAACTTTTTAATCAATCAACAACAATTTTCCAAAAACTTAATACCGTGAAAAAATTTAATTTCATGGGAAAGGAATTTCGTGGTTTTGACTGAGACAGTAATTTTGTGCAGATATAACTTTCTGTGGACTCCAATGTTTGCATATAAAATGAAAAAGAATTTTATTTGTAAATTGGGATTTTATTTTTGCAGATTGATGCACCAGAGAAATCCTAGAAAAGTAGTCCCCAACAAATATTACTGATAGCACAGTAAATGTGTTTTTCTTACCTGAGCGACATTTTCCCTCTCATTCCACTTTATTGCACTAAGGAGCTTTGGTAATGAGTTAGGTTGATGCAAACAGTAATCTCTGAAATAGTGAATAATTTACAATATATTCAACAATGCAACTAGTAATCTCTGAAATAGTGAATAATTTAGGATGTATCAGGATTGTCAATAAGAAAAGGCTGCCGACCAAACTAGATGGTTCAAATTCGGAAGAAAAAATTTTTGACTGCGATTTTTGGAAATAAATGCTCCTTTCCGTTAAATACAGCCCTTTTTACCAATAACATCTCATTTCACTAATTAGCGCATCCCCTGCTTGATTTGTTCAATATTTTCCAATAACTGTTGTCATACAATTTAGCATAATTTGTAGACACAATCTGTGTTATTTTCCGCACATAAATATGAAGAAAAGGAAATTGTCCACTACTAAAAAAGACTGCTATTTTAGGGTTGCTAGTGAATGTCAATGGTTACATGTGTTATCCAGCTGTTGTGAACTTTTCACTATATGTCAGTCGATATAAATTTATTGTACCCCTCCCACTTGGCCATTGTTTTGTTTATCCTGATGAGGATGCTGATTATTATTCAGACTGTGATTCTTTCTGATATTACAGCCCCTCTTATGTTGACTGATACTAGCTGTTTAGTTTATGTTAATTATCTCAAACAAAGAATTTTACCTAGAAAAAACTTGATCTTATTTTTTTTTCCAAATTTAACAGGTGAGCTCATAAAAATGTGAAAATAAGGGGTATATTGTATATAAAATTGCAGTCGAAAAGGTGTTAAAAAAACAGTTCTTAAATGCTCCAAAAATGCCCCTGAATACAGGAAATGAAGCACTAAAACGAACAAATTATTGGCCTTAAAATCAGGAAATAAAGTTGTACCTTCTTTTCCACAAGAGTTCCTTTTCCTGCTCGGAGATTTCATACAGTGGATCTCGACTGATGATCTCCATTAGCTGAGATTCTTCCAATCTCCAGTCATCTGCTTGCTGTAAAAAGAGATCAATAAATTCTGTCTCTGGCTTACAATGAAACTAAAAATTATTTCACGTTGGAAATTAAATAATACTTGCCTCTGACAGGTGGTAATCACTCCTCTGAGTTGTTGTTTACAAGGTAATACTGTAAACATCAAATTTCCACAAAATTGCCTTAAACTTTGATGTCAAATTTTAGTAAAGTATGATGATTTTTTTTTATTATTGCCTCTAAGCTCAAGTCTTAAATAAAATATCTCTAGACATTTAAAGAATAATAAATCCAATCATTTACTCACTAAATAAATAATAAAGCACTACTTTCATCATTGAAAAATTGTAAAACCATAAACTACTCAAGTTTCAGATAAATAAAGTTTGGTACCTTACTATGCTGCAAACTGATGTGATTAAAAAAGCTACAAGAAATTATTTGCATCACCCATGAATACACTCGTAAGAAAAAAATAGGTCCTGCAATTCTCAAGCTGAAAGCTTAAGTGAACATATAAAGACAAAAAGTAATTTCCTTCGGTTACGTTTTCTAAGAGGTATTTTGGCATTTTCCGGATGTTACGGAAACCTTTGCTTGTTTAAGTTATATATATTTATTGCCACAGAAAGCCGAAATAAAAGACAATAGGAGGAAATTGCACGGAAACAGCCAACAGTCATTACAGGGTGGGTCAACCACTTTAAGTGGAACCGGTCCTAGACACCTTAATAGACAAAAACCAATACTTACCAAAGCCATGGAAGACTGTCCTCTATCTCTGTTTGTAGCATACATTGCTAATTCCTCTAACTGACTGTCAGGAGGGTATGACAGAGTAGGACTAAATTTTTCAAACTCAATCTCTAAACAGGGACAGTCTCTGTCAGGATTTGAACCCGGTATACCTATAGGATTTAATGTCTCATCAAGACCATGTGGCAAGGACCACAGGTGAAGACTAAATTTATCATTCAAAAGTCTGTTGTTAAAATCGAACACCTGAAGATTTCCCCAAGCCAATGCATAATGTGTCTGCAATGTAAAACATGATTTTTATTTATACATAGAATTTACAATCACAAAAAAATACATGTATTTATTATGTCTACAAAAAAAACTCCTTAGCAGGTAAAGATAGGTCAACTAGAAGGTGTTTTTGTCAAAAAAAAACATGTCTCCCCACTATTTTAACCTTTAGCTCTGGCGGCCTTTTTTTGCAGCAAAGTGGAACTTTGTATAAGTTTGGTTTATTTCTGATACAAAAAACTCGTTATTGAGCAGACAGCAATTTTCACTGCCCGCCACCTGTAAATAGTGAAAACATCCACTTTTATAGCACTAAAATATATGGAACGTTTTGACCTTTTATCTTTTTCTAATTAAATAACTAATACTAAAATAGTAATTTCAACTGTATTTTGAAGTACATTGTTTAAGTAACAAATGAAAATGATCACTATAGCAAAAACAAGAGGACCATGATGGTCCTGAATCGCTCACCTGTCCCCACATGACCCAGTTTTGAACTGAGTATGACGTTGTTTTTTCTATTATTTGACACAGTGACCTAGTTTTTGACCTCATGTGACCCAGTTTTGAATCTGACCTAGATATCATCAAGATAAAAATTCTGACCAATTTTCATGAAGATCCATTGAAAAATATGGCCTCTAGAGAGGTCACAAGGTTTTTTATTATTTGACCTACTGACCTAGTTATTGACGACACATGACCCAGTTTCGAATTTGACCTAGATATCATCCAGGTGTACATTCTGACTAATTTTGATGAAGATCCATTCAAAAGTATGGCCTCTAGAGAGGTCACAAGGTTTTTCTATTTTTAGACCTACTGACCTAGTTTTTGAGCACAGTTGACCCAGTTTCGAACTTGACCTAGATATCATCAAGATAAACAATCAGACCAACTTTCATACAGATCCCATGAAAAATATGGCCTCTAGAGAGGTCACAAGGTTTTTGTATTATTTGACCTACTGACCTAGTTATTGATTGCACGTAACCCAGTTTTAAACTTGACCTAGATATCATCAAGGTAAACATTCTGACCAATTTTCATGAAGATCCATTCAAAAGTATGGCTTCTAGAGAGGTCACAAGGTTTTTCTATTTTTAGACCTACTGACCTAGTTTTGGATTGCACGTGACCCAGTTTCGAACTTGACCTAGATATCATCAAGATGAACATTCAGACTAACTTTCATACAGATCCCATGAAAAATATGGCCTCTAGAGAGGTCACAAGGTTTTTTTATTATTTGACCTACTGACCTAGTTTTTGATGGCACATGACCCAGTTTCGAACTTGACCTAGATATCCTCCAGTTGAACATTCTGACCAACTTTCATGAAGATCCATTGAAAAATATGACCTCTAGAGAGGTCACAAGGATTTTCTATTTTTAGACCTACTGACCTAGTTTTGGACCGCACGTGACCCAGTTTCAAATTTGATCTAGATATCATCTAGGTGAACATTCTGACCAACTTTCATGAAGATCCATTAAAAAATATGACCTCTAGGGAGGTCACAAGGATTTTCTATTTTTAGACCTACTGACCTAGTTTTTGACCGCACGTGACCCAGTTTCAAACCTGACCTAGATATCATCTAGGTGAACATTCTGACCAATTTTCATGAAGATCCATTGAAAAATATGGCCTCTAGGGAGGTCACAAGGATTTTCTATTTTTAGACCTACTGACCTAGTTTTTGACCGCACATGACCCAGTTTCGAACTTGACCTAGATATCATCCAGGTGAACATTCTGACCAACTTTCATGAAGATCCATTGGAAAGTATGGCCTCTAGAGAGGTCACAAGGTTTTTCTATTTTTAGACCTACTGACCTAGTTTTAGACCGCACGTGACCCAGTTTCGAACTTGACCTAGATATCATCAAGATGAACATTCTGACCAACTTTCATAAAGATCCCATGAAAAATGTGACCTCTAGAGTGGTCACAAGCAAAAGTTTACGCACGCACGGATGGACGCACGGACGGACGGACGGACGCTGCGCGATCACAAAAGCTCACCTTGTCACAAAGTGACATGTGAGCTAACAAGAGGGCCATGATGGCCCTATATCGCTCACCTGTTATCATTGCACTTGAGGACAAGAAGGTCCTCACAAAAGATATCTAAGTCCAAAGGACAGGAACCAACAAAGGGAAGAAATTTAACCAAAAAGAAAAAAAAATTCTTACAAGGTACAGATATGTCAAAATACGCCTAACAACTGGAGGTACCATCCATGTTGTACCACAGGAAAGTGGTCTCGGTTTTTCCCTACAGCCATTAATAAAAAAGTTACTAAAAATAAGCTATTTATAGTAACGTAAAAGGGAAGTAATTAAAAAAAAATTATTGTAAGTGAACAAAAGAAGGATCTGCCAAATAAATCTGATGACATAAATGAAATTTCAGATCATTATCTTCATTAGTTACGGAGATATACCCATTTTAATTTGAAATAAAGGGAGGTAATTTGACATAAAATCAGTCCATAGTTATCTACCCTGATTGGCTCAGTCCAACTAATGACAATAATGAAATTTCAAATAAGTCCTATAAGTACTTACTGATATAAATCCATTTTGATTACAATCAGGGGAGGTAATCAAAATAACTCTGGAACCTACGACTGGATCTGATTTGTCATGGAAGGTAATCAGATATAAAATAACTCTGGAACCTACGAATGGATCTGATTTGTCATGGAATCCAAGATTTATTGTTGTTGAAGATATTTTGGAAGTTTGTATCAAATAAAACCATAAATGAAGTCTCTATATGGCTGCAAAAGCCAAAATAGCCAATTCTGGACCTTTAAGGGGCCATAACTCTGGAACCCATGAAGGAATCTAACCAGTTCAAAAAAGGAATCAAGATCTTGTGGAGATACAAGTTGTGTGCAAGTTTGGTTAAAATCAAATCATAAATGAAGCTGCTATTGTGCAGACAAGGCCAAAATAGCTAATTTTGGCCCTTTCAGGGGCCATAACTTTGGAACCCATTAAGGGATCTGACATTTAAGGGGCCATAACTCTGGAACCCATGAAGGAATCTAACCAGTTCAAGAAAGGAACCAAGATCTTGTAGTGATACAAGTTTTGTGCAAGTTTGGTTAAAATCAAATCATAAATGAAGCTGCTATTGTGCAGACAAGGTCAAATAGCTAATTTTGGCCCTTTCATGGGCCATAACTCTGGAATCCATAATGGGATCTGGCCGGTTCAAGAAAGGAAGCGAGATTTTATGGTGACACAAGTTGTGTGCAAGTTTGATTAAATTCAAGTCATAAATAAAGCTGCTATTGTGCAGACAAGGTCAAAATAGCTAATTTTGGCCCTTTCAGGGGCCATAACTCTGGAACCCATAATGGGATCTGGCCAGTTCAAGAAAGGAACCGAGATCTTATGGTGATACAAGTTGTGTGCTAGTTTGGTTAAAATAAAATCATAAATGAAACCACTATCGTGCAGACAAGAAATTGTTGACGTACGGACGCACTAACGCACGGACGGACGGACTGACGACGGATGAAGGGTGATCACAAAAGCTCACCTTGTCACTATGTGACAGGTGAGCTAATAATGTACCTTTTTATTCTTTTTCTTGGACACAGAACAGATGGAAAAGCAGATCTTAGAGCTTCGTGGAATGTCAGGTAAATATAAAAACTCCAGCCATTGATTCCAGCGTGGATTTGTATTGTCAACTTCCTTCGTTTGTTTAACCTCACATAGAGGCTCTGTACCATGGTAAAGGCCAGCTTTTACATAAATCTGAAAGTTATACCATACCATTTAATTTCTTGTGTTTGAAGTCATTAAACAAGCTTTTAAATATATCTGAAAATTTTCATTTAACATGCAATCAACACCCAGAAGACTGTTATGTGTAAGTTGTACAAGACTTGTTGCTCTAGAAGTAAATTTACTATGATTTTCCTCTAATGGAAAAACAACATCATGCCTTTGTAGTTTAAGAGATGTAGTCAACGAAACTTATCGTGTCATGTTACAGCCAAGGTCTTAACATTGACATTACAGTTTTACTGGGAGAGAAAGACAAAGAATTAGATGCCCCTCTGAACATTATTCTAAGCTAGGGAATATATAAAAGTAAAACCAAAGAAAATTCAAGGTATAGCGGTAAAGCAAGTGACTGAATTAACCACAGTCATGACTTGTAAGTGGTACTATAGTTTGATCATGGTGCCCACATGATTTGACTATGGTGGTCACATAGTTTTACCATGGTGGTCACATGACTTGACCATAGTGGTCAGAGATATAAAAACAAATTACAGTAAATATCAATCAGTAGAGACCACAATGGGATGAATAAAGTTCTCGAGTTACAAAGTTTCTCTTGATTCAAACAGAAATAGAAGGAACAAGAGCAATTCATGCCCTAGTACGAATGACCACTGATGTTGTTTTAAGTTTAAAGGTGAAGATCATATGCAGGTCAAGGTGTTCTATAATTATAATATCAGTTAGTAGTTCTTGCAAAAAATGATTTAATGAGTGTATTAACAAAATTATGGTCATTTATGCTAGCATAGGACCAAAAAATGTTGTTTATCAAGGTTTTAAGTTGAAGGTGAAGGTCATACTAGGGTCAAGGCCAGGAATATATTGGTCAGATTGTAGATCTTGCCACAAGGATTGTTGAGTAGGAGTATGAATTAAATTGGGTCAAAAATGTGAGCTGTAGGCGAAGTTAACCGTATGTATGGACAGACGGTCAGTCAAGCGCTACATGCTCGGGACATAAAAATTAAACTGGTTGAGTGAGAAATTTTTCACTATATATGTCTGACATTATGACAATCTAGTCTTGTCTGCAAAAATGTCTTTACTCCAATAATAGAGAAAAGAATCGCACAAACAATGCTAACAAAAAGCTGCACTGATGAAGACTTACTGGTGTGAAAAGGTCACATGTATTACAGGTAACAAAACTGTGAAATTCTTAACATCACTGCTTGACTTACATTGCCTTTTTCTTTGACATTTACGTATGTTGCACAATGGATTTTTATCTTAAAGTTGACATTCATTTCTAGAAGTGACAATGTCTGTTTGTTATTTATATCTGTCAGAGCTTGAACACCTGCAAAAAACAAAAACATTTCAATATTTGATTAAAATGGCAGCCACTTTGTTTCAATGGCACCAATGGCAAATGTAATTTTTTTTTTATTTATTTCTATTTTAAGCTCTAGTGTCCTCTTAAAGAGGCCAAGTGCCCCCAACTGAACAAACATGGTAAAGGACCTTATAATGATGCTCCAGACAAGGTTTGATGAAGACCGATCCAGGAGTTAATGAGAAGAAGTTTGTTAAAGGATTTTCTATCTTTAACTCTAGCAACCCCTAAAAGGGGCCAAGTGTCTGCAATTGAACAAACTTGTTAAAAAAACCTTATGATGATACTTCAAAGTAAGTTTGATGAATATCTAACAAGCAGTCCATGAGAAGACGCTATTTAAAGGCATTTTTAGTTTTAACTCTAGTGGCCCTAAAATGGGCCAAGCATCCCCCGATTGACAATTTTTTTGAGAGGATCTTATAATGATGCCACGGAACAAGTTTGATGAAAATCCATTGAGTGGTTCACGAGTAGTCGTTAAAAGGTACTTTTATTTTTTGTCCTATTGGCCCCTAAAAGGGACCAACTATCCCCATTTGAATAAAATGAGAAGAGACATTATAACGATGCTACAGATCAAGTTTGATGAAGATCCACTGAGCAGTTCCTGAGAAGATGTCTTTTAAAAGTTTTTTCTAGTTTTAGCTCTAGTGGCCCTTAAAAGGGGCCAAGTACCCCAGCTTGAACAAAATTGCAAGAGGACCTTATCTTGATGCTACAGACCAAGTTTGATGAAGATCCATCAAGCTGTTTATAAGAAGTTCTTTAAAGGTTTTTAACTCTAGTGGCCCCTAAATGGGCCCAAGATAAACCATTTTGAACAAACTTCATAGAGGTCATTGCCAGGAAGCTACTGACCAAGTTTGGTGTAATTCTGACCAGTAGTTTCACAGAAGAAGATGTTTAAGTAAAAATATTGATGCACGATGGATGGCAGACGAGGACAATGGATGATGGACGAAAGACGTCGGCCACCTATACTAATAGCTCACCCTGAACAAAGTTCAGGTAAGCTTAAATCGTCCCTTTAGACACAGTGAAGTTTAGTTCTTTGAACACAGTGACAAATAAAATCTGTCTTTGAACAAATATCAAACACAATGACATAAAACCTCTCTTTGAACACAAGACATATCACACCTCTTTTATGAACACACTGACATGTAAAACCTCTCTTTAACACACTGACAAATAATATTCTCTTTGAAAACAATATATTAACAATATAAAACATCTTTTTGCACAAACCCACAAACAAAACCTCTTTGTACAAACTGGCCTGTAAAATAACTGCTTATTTTCAATGGAATACAAAACTTCACACATTGAAAACCTTAAAAATACAATGTGTTTACATAAAATTCTATGACCTCTCTTTAGATAAAGTCACACAACAATCGCCTCTCTACCCAAACTTGATATATGAAATATTAGCATAATCAAATATCTCTTTAAACATGCAAGCTCACATATAAAGCCACAGTTAACGCAATGAAATCTTAACTAAGACATCTCTTACCTCTTTGAACATATGATGGCACATGAAATGGAGTATCTCTTAGAGCATCATGGACATTTTCTTTTTTCAAGAGCATTAACTGTGGAATAACGCCTCCAGCAATGCAATCACGTATAAACTGAAATAAAAGGCACAGTTCTCATAGACTGGCATAGTTCTAGTTGACAGGCACACTTTTGATAGACTGAGCAACAGAACTGGTAGACTGGCACAGTTTTGATAGACTGGCACAATTCTGGTAGACTGAGCAACATATTTTGTAGACTGACAAAGTTTTCATAGACTGTCACTGTTCTGGTAGAATGAGTAACAGTTTTGGTAGACTGCCATAGTTCAGATAGACAGGCACACTTTTGATAGACTGGCACAATTCTGGTAGACTGAGCAACAGATTTGGTAGACTGGCACAGTTTTGATAGACTGACACATTTCTGACAGACTGGTACATTTCTGACAGACTGGCACAATTCTGGTAAAATGAGCAACAGTTCTTAGTCATTTATAGTTATTTTTCAATCTTGTGACTCTATGAAACTCTCTTAAGTTACCGCCATTTCATTTTCTTTGATTAATCAGTTGTACTTAAGACGACTAATTTAAGAAATCTAGAAGGTAAATAACTCTACTTACCCTGTACTGACTAATGGGATAACCCTCAAACAGGAACTGATCACAGCCACATACTTTAAGGACATAGGTATGCGAAAACCCCTCTATACATCGTTCTATTTCTTCCTTGTTCCTTCCCATATTCCTACTACGCCGTCGTATAGTCTCGGCAATAACGTCATTTGGTTTAGCAGTATGAGGTAGTTTAACAGTGTATTTATTGCGACTTTTGTCTTGCTGCACAACCCAAATACATACATATATATGTTTATCTGCAAAATCCATGATATATTTTATTATTAATTAATGTAATAATCTCTTTCACAGATTCCTGGAAAAATATATATTTACACTTTTAACAAGAGCTATCCATAATATATGTACAGCTTGATAGTTAGTTGCATGCAAAACTTCAAGAAAATATTACACAGAACTTTAAAAATATTTTTGAATTGAAAATGGGCCAGACTTTGAATAAAATTCAGCCAAGAGTTATCTAACTTTGTTATTTCAGTGTGTTTGGTTACTAGGAAGCCTTGTGTAAAGTTTCAATTCAACATAAGACATGATTACAGAGATATGAACTTGCAAAGAAAACTTTAACCAAGGTGACTCCAGTGATGACTGGGAAGCCCAGGTGAGCAGAATAACTCTGAATATTCTTCAAACAATTAACCTTTAGCGTGCTAGATAAATTGTCGTCTGCTGGAAATGTCGTCTGCTAAAATTGTAAAGTTCATTCAATTTGCTCCAAAATTGGAAGAAATATTGTCAGAGTAGCAAACAGCTTGGAACCTGATCAGACGCCGATTTAATCGGCGTCTGATCTGGTTCCAAGCTGTTTGCAAAGGCTGTTAAATTCGCCTGCAGCAGGCTAAGGGTTAAGCAAAAAACTGTAATTTGCTGAAGCCACCATAAAGTCATATTCAACTGAAGTATGGCATCCACATAATGCCTAATGTTCTTCATACTTAACAAAATAATTATTAAAATCATGGCTTATATCTGATAGTCACAGTTCATCAGTCAGGGGTGTAACTGTTTCAAGTTATCGCAGTTTATAACCCATTTGAGTTATTGCTTAAACTTTCATAACTTGTTTCAGTTACCATAAAATATTACAAAGCCCTCCTATGCCAATTCCTCATTTTGAATGAGACTAATGCAATTATTTCCTGAATCCTTGACCTTTTATCTTTCCAGCTATGCAGTAAAAAATTTTACGCAAGGCTGATAAAGTTTTACACAAAAGTTTTAAAGCTATAAAACTCTTAATATTCCATCATGCTTATCAGGTCATGCTCAGACTAAAAGAGAATTTGATTAACCACAATTTGCTACTAATTTCACTTTAAAGGTAACTTTGTGAGAACAGCAAAAATACTTTTTTTGAATAACTTACCTGAGTTAACTATATTTTATAACTAATACGGGTTATAAAATGCTTGAAAAAGTAACTGAAATAGGTTACATAACTTAAAACAGTTACACCCCTGACTGTTCATAAAATGTATAGTTTTGATTATTCCAGTCCTGCAAACAGCTGAAAGTGACTTTTTTTTAAGAATCAAATGTTTTATAAATGGCAGTTAACATAATGGACACTGCAGAACAACACACACATCCAACAGACAGCGTCCAGTAAAATCATCTCCGATGTCACATGACACAATGTAAACATGAGTCTTACAGCCTTAGTCTATTCTACTTACTACTGAACCTTACCGCAATCTGGAAATGTTTTAACAAAAGACTTACTTGTTTGTTGGAGTTTCTGCTCTAAATGAGATGGAAGTTTTGCGGAAGATTCTACGTCTGGCGGGTATGTATATAGTGCTAGACTATGTTTGCCGTTACGTTTACGATCTTCAACAGCTTCCTTACACACTTTGAGAATATTCCGGCGAAAGGTCATGACCTCTAGTTCTTTCATTTCATTAAATTCATTTACTGGAATACCCACAGTCATTCCTGCAATTCAACAACGTGATATTAAAGCAGTTATCTTGTATCTGTATTATGGTCAAATATTATGTATTCATTCTATACATGATTCAAATATTCCATTCTTGAAAATGTCAAGAAAGTCACAAATATCATTCCACTTTCGGAAAAATGGGTACAACCCTGTCCCAGAATGTTATAAAGTGCCATGGACTGTTATGGGGAAAATGTATCTATACACAATACAATTAAGACTAGCCACAAATTAACAGAAACTAGGTGTTTTTGTCACAAAAACGTATGTTTCCCCCCTATGTATACCTTTAGCTCTGGCGGCCATTTTGTGCAGCCAAGCGGAACGTGTCGACGATATACATAATAAGGCTTGGTACTGATTTCTCCTGACGTGATGTTTCGTCGAAATCTGTCCAGCAGTTTGACCTGTGAAAGCCGGACAAGATTTTTCTTCTTTTTTTTTATATCTGGTGGCCATTCTGGCAGTGAAGCAGAACGTCCCAGCGATATGCACAACTAGGCTTGGTACTGATCACTCCTGTAATGTTTCATAGAAATCCAGCCAGCAGTTTGACCTGTGAAAGCCAGACAAGATTTTTCTATTTTTAGCTATTGTGGCCATCTTGTGAAATGAAGCGGCCATTTTGTGCAGCAAAGCAGAACGTGCCACCAATATGCACAACTAGGCTTGGTACTGGTCACTCCTGTGAAGTTTTGCCGATATCCCGCCAGCAGGTTGACCTGTGAAAGCCAGACAAGATTTTCTATTTTTAGCTCTGGTAGCCATTTTGTATAGCAAAGAGGAACATGCCAGCAATATGCACAACTAGGCTTGATATTTATCACTCCTGTGACGTTTCATCGAAATCCAGCCAGCAGTTTGACCTGTGAAAGCCAGACAAGACATGTATGGGGGAGACATAATAAGTCATGTAAATAGTATCTAATTCATTAACCACTTACCTATTGTATAATTTTGCATCTTTTCTTCTCTGTTACCCTTGGGCTCCACCACTTTCAGGATAGGTTGAAACAATCTTAAATCACACAACCGTCTTGTTTCATCATAAAACTCCTCCCGCTCAGCGTCTTGTGTAATGCCAACAAAAATATAGGATGAAGGGTCCAACAGTTTACTGAACAAGGGCCAACGCTTTGCCTCCGCCCATAAGTCACTTTTGATTCTCTCCATTGTAGCATCACGATTACATCTTAGCGGTAAAAGAATTCCAGTCGGCATTAGACAATCCACATGAATTTGTAACGGCATCAAATGATGTCCCCATAATTCTCCTGAACTTGGCGGCATTTTTGCTGTTTACCGCAAATCCCCGCTAAAAGAACTGACAACTTCTCTGAAAATAAACAAGAAACTTGAGAACCTAATTAAACCTCAAACGCTGAGTTAAAAAACTTGTGGAAAACTGAACTAATTGTATCAGTCTCTAGTTTCAAACAATATCTAATGCATGACATGACTTAACAAAAATAAAAACAAAAACAACTAAATTAAGATGCAGGTGTAATGAGAATGTATTTTTGATCTATAGAGATCACATCACCTACTGTGCATGTTAACATCAAGGTCTAAGTGAATACAGTATGATCTAAATGAACAATTTATCTGAAAAGTAGAAGCAAGGCTGATATTGTCTTTCGGTCTGTATCAATATTTCCTAATAATGAATAACCATCAAACACTTTCCAGTCTTCCTACATGTGGTGGCCCTGCTATACAGAAGTTCCACTGTAAAACTATGTCAGTATCTGCTTTTGAGCATTAGTCTTCTCTGTTACTTTTTAACCCTTACCCTGCTAAATTTCTATAATGAACTTGTCCATCTTGCAATTTGGACAGTACCATTAACTGTTAAAAGGGGTGCTTACCAAAAAAGATAGTGACTGAATGGCGAACAGTGTAGACCATGATCAGACTGCACGGATGTGCGGGCTGCAGATCTTGGTCTGCACTGGTCGCAAAGGCAGAATCACTTGCCGCCAGCAGGCTGGTTGCTTCATTGCACAAAATAAAATCACAAAACAGATAAAATTTTATTAAATTTTATGTTATCTCAACCCTTAACATGCTGAACACGATTGATTCTGCCTTTGCGACCAGTGTAGACCATGATCAGACTGCACATCGGACCTGTACAGTCTGATCAAGATCTGCACTGTTCGTGATTCAATCAGTACCCTTTTGGTAAGTACCCCTTTTAACAGCTAATGATATTGTCCAAATTGAAAGATGGACAAGTTCATTAAAGAAATTTAGCAGGATAATGGTTAAAAAATTGAAATCCACAAAATCATGTTTCAACAGTATAAACAATTTAGTAGAATGAACAAAATGTTATACCCACAAAACAAAATTATTTCACAGCCGTGTTTTTGAATATAAAAGTATCACAACTACATTAATTTTGTATATATCCAAGGAAATATAACTTAATTCATTTTCTAACACATGGTCTATTTCCTTGTTGACAGTTTTTGCTGTTGTTTTTTTTTACTTAGAGACCTGCCATTCCCTGTCAATTGATGCTGATGCATTGATTTCTTGATTAAAAAAGACGCAGAAAAGTAAACAGAAAAATAAATAAATCGATCCGAGTTGATTGAATGTAAACAATATCCGATCCTATGTCACACTCTAGTAATTCTTTTTACCAGTAGAATAGGAGTACCCATTACACTGCACCTAATTATTATGTTGATAAAATAGCAACGATTTTGTTTCAACTTAATCAGTACTTAGAGAATTTCACAATGTTCAGTTTTACAGCCATGTGAGTTCATTAACTAAATAAATGCATAGAAAATAGCAATAATTTTATTCAGTAAAATGAACTGGATTTAATACAAAGCCATTATAACTTTTGCACATATTTTTATCATTTTGTTCCTTCCCCTATTTTCAATGTCCCTTCAATATTTTTTCTTTATGCAGAACTATAAAAAAAACATTTAACCATCACCTTAAAACTTTTGACTCCTTGTAAGCTACCTTCTGGTATCTCAATATCTCATTCTTTACTAGATTCATTGAGCAAAAATCATTTTTTCTATTTTTAGCAACAGTGACCTTGAACCCAGTGGCTGCTAACCCAAATGCAAACTAGGTTTGTCTGTTTATAAACTTGCTATCTGGTGACAGTATGTCAATTAAAACTGAAGTTAATGACTGGGAAACTGTTGTTTTTTTTGGTTTTTTTTTCATTTTAAGTAACAGTGTCCTTGACCTTACTGATCCTGCGATCCTAACCTTTCTATCCTGCTTAGCTTCCTACATTCCAAGTTTCATCGCAATACCTCATTCCTTTCTAGGGTTATTAAACAGAAATTATATTACCAATTTAGTAACAGTGACCTTAAACCTAGCCCCTAGTCATAAGTTACCTCTGCATGTAACTCAACAACTTCTCCTCACAAGAACCAAAGTAGTAAACAACTTCCTAATACTGGATGCCATGGAGTTATCAAATTCCTAACACTGAAATCAGTGGAGTAAATAATTTCCCTACACAACAATTAGAGTAGCAACCACCCTCCCAATATGGGAATTAGCAGAGTAAATGACTTCCCCACACAATCAACAGTGGAGTTTAACTTCTCCACATAAGAATCTGAGAATAAACAACGTCCAAGCACTGAAATATGGGGAGAAAACAACCTCCAAATACAGAAAGCATAGGATTAAACAACTTCCTGATAAAAGAATCATAGGAGTAAACAACTTCCTGATAAAAGAATCATAGGAGTAAACAACTTCCTGATAAAGAATCATAGGAGTAAACAACTTCCTGATAAAAAGAATCATAGGAGTAAACAACTTCCTGATAAAAGAATCATTGGAGTAAACAACTTCCTGATAAAAAGAATCATAGGAGTAAACAACTTCCTGATAGAATCATAGGAGTAAACAACTTCCTGATAAAAAGAATCATAGGAGTAAACAACTTCCTGATAAAAGAATCATAGGAGTAAACAACTTCCTGATAAAGAATCATAGGAGTAAACAACTTCCTGATAAAAGAATCATAGGAGTAAACAACTTCCTGATAAAGAATCATAGGAGTAAACAACTTCCTGATAAAAGAATCATAGAAGAAAACAACTTCCTGATAAAAGAACCATAGGAGTAAACAACTTCCTGATAAAAGAACCATAGGAGTAAACAACTTCCTGATAAAAGAATCATAGGAGTAAACAACTTCCTGATAAAAGAATCATAGGAGTAAACAACTTCCTGATAAAGAATCATAGGAGTAAACAACTTCCTGATAAAAGAACCATAGGACTCTAAGGAGTAAACAACTTCCTGATAAAAGAACCATAGGAGTAAACAACTTCCTGATAAAAGAATCATAGGAGTAAACAACTTCCTGATAAAGAGTCATAGGAGTAAACAACTTCCTGATAAAAGAACCATAGGAGTAAACAACTTCCTGATAAAAGAAACATAGGAGTAAACAACTTCCTGATAAAAGAATCATAGGAGTAAACAACTTCCTGATAAAGAATCATATGAATAAACAACTGCCTGATAAAGAATCATATGAGTAAACAACTTCCTGATAAAAGAATCATAGGAGTAATTAATTTCTCAACACTGGAAACACAGGGGTAAACAAAGTCCAAATAATGGAATCATAGGGAGTAAATAAATTCCCAACATGGGAAGCAATAAAATAAAAAAAAATCTCAAACAAGAAACAACTTTCCAACATTGAAATCAGAGAAGTAAATAACTTCCCAATACTAGAATCAATCAAGTAGACAACTTGACAACAAGGAAGTACTAAACAATTCCCCCTTACAAAATTAAGAGGTGTAAACAACTTCCCCACAGACAAATGAGCAAAAGAGTCAGTTCAGTCATCAACAAGTCTCAACACTGTCTGAGTGTCTTCACCAAATAAATGAACATAGCTGAAACCACATAAACACTACAGATTATTTACCACAAGTTTTCAGGTCTTACATACAAATAAAAAAAAAGTCATGAATTCTCTTAACATAAATACTTTGTTTACAAGTGTTTACAAGCTGACACAGGGTGAATGAACTTATCCCTTCCTGTGGGAAGTAAACACAACAGTTTCATGATTACAACTATTATTTGAATAAACAACTTTTTAAAATCCGTTTCATGTTTGTTTGTTCTCACAACTGTTAGGCTAAGAGATAAATTAGAAATAATTTATGCCCACAACACAAAGATTCCAACTTAAATTTGCAGGCTGTCAAACTACACAGGCCAGAAGTTCTTCAAAAAATTTCAATTTAGTGTAAAAGTTAGGACCAATTCCACTTTATAGTCAGTAAGAAGTTTGGCACTGATCTAGTTTGAATTTAAGCTTACTTAACTCAGGAAATGCACATGAAAACTTCAAATTCTGATTTTATAAACTTTTTTGTGAGTAAATATTTTAGGCCAAGCATCTACATTTTTGACCAGCAATCACTGTTCTTTTTTTTATATAAATCTCAGTCTTGGAATGCCTGGGGTCATTTATGGAACACCGGTAACATGCTCAAAAAAATTAGGGTAGGTAGGTCAGAATTTTTTTTTTTTTTTTTTTTTGATTTATTTTTATTACATGCGACTTTTCGGAAATTATTTTTGTCTCAAAAAATGAATACAAATAAGGGGGTTATGCCTACAGAGCACCAGTAAGTTGATTTCTAACATCACTGACCATGTTTAAAGCATAAAAAGTGCACTTTTGCAACTTTTTGTTAAAAAGTTGAAAAAGATATTCTCCAAGGCCATTTAGGGTCGGGCCAAAAATTTATGGTAGGTCAGGATACCGGAAACACCTTATGATTCCCATTATATATGGAAAAAAACCTGAAAATGCACACTACATACCTGCATAATAAAAAATTTTAACCAACAAAAATATAATGTGCCCAAGGGTAAACCAAAACCCTACAGCAATCATTAAAGTTTACCACAAAATTAAAATAAATCCATTTTTGTAAGATCTCGGATAGGGCTCTATCCCACATGAAATGATGGATATAAATGATGCCTTTGTTAAATGACATTTAAAAAGAATCACAGAAGTCGGCCTCCAATGACATAGACCACAGGTATGTACAGAAGACTTCTGAAAGTACCTTAATTTCATCAGAACAAATTTTGTATGTCTACTAAACAGTTTTGATGTGCTGTTTTTGTCTCTAATTTCAACTTTATTACAAAGAACTGCTGTGTAATTGTACTGGAAAAAGTATCTTATTCCAAAATTCCTGACAAACAAAAACATAAAACCCAAATTTATTCGGCCAAGAACTTTTGACCTTACTGCCTCAGAAATCAATAGCAATCACCAACCACAAACAAGTATCATTCTTTGCAGTTTAAGGGCAATATTAGACTGAAGGATTCCCCATTTACTGATTTGAAACCATTTCCAGCACAAATGTCACTGTACCTACAGACCAGTATTAATCCTTACCCTGCTAAATTTCTAAAAGGACTGGTCCAACATTCAACTGAGCAATACCATTTATCATCTGAAGGGGCGTTCACAGAAAATTTATTGACTAAATAGTGAATACCAATATCGATTTTCAGTACACTGTACCCATCTCTAAAATACAGAAATGATGGTAGAGAAGAATTATATTCAGCAATGAATGTACAGCACAACTGACTGAGGATTTTAAAGTTTAAACCTTGGAGAAAGTCATGTTATTAATTGAACTAGATGTTACTCCATTACCTGTGTGGAACAGAAGGATTAAGGACTTTCAAAATTATACTAAGTTGTTCAATTTTGTGTCAGGCGTAAAGTAATCAGCTCAACTGCTGAAGGTGTGATAATTTATATCATTGTGTTATATCAGACGTTTTACAACTCAGGATCACTGGATTAAAACCTACAAATTATAGGCAGTGGAACTAAAAATTCAAACTTCAAACAGGCACTACCCATTTAATTATTTTCTCAAACGCAAAAGAAAGTGTACATAGAGGTTTTTCTTAATTTGTCTCATATTGATAATTCATAATAGAAATTATATGATGTTTGGTACCACTGTTTAGCTTATAAATTCAATAATTATTGCTTACAAACCAAAGTAATCTTTTTTAAAATAGCGATTTCTATAGATGCACAGAATTTGATTACATGTGTCAAGGGTCAAATTTGTGGGATAGCCTGTACAATACGGAGTCTCATATACCGTAATTGACATACATTGTATGATGATGTGTCAGGAATGTTGTTCCATTTGATCTGCAGAGCATTTTGTAGCTCCTGCAAATTGCTGACATGTCTTGACCTAACTCTACGACCAAGAACTGACCCTATGTATGCTTGATTGGGTTGAGGTCAGGAAAAATGGCAGGCCAAGGCAGGACTGTCTTGCATCAATGTGACGGGGGCATGCTGATTAACGAATGGAACAGCTACTGGTCTTAACACCTGGTTAATGTACTCAACTGCATTAAGATTGCCATTAACATTGACCAGATCAGTTTTCCTGTTTCCCATGATCCCGCCCAAAACATAACGCTGCCTCTGCCAAACCTGTTCCTCTCTACAACAAAGGTGTCAACAAATCGCTCCCTGCTCCTTCTACATATGCTCATCCTCCCTTCATGATTCAGGTTAAACCTTGATTCATCTGAAAAGAATTCTATCCCACTGATGTCTTTGCCAACAGAGATGAAGCAGTGCCCAGTTCAAACAAGTAACGCGATGACGTCATACAAGAACATTACCAACATAAGCTCGTCTTGAACTGATAGACTGTACACAATGACGAAGATGCCTCAGAACGATGTCCCTGCTAATACGTTACTGCCTCACTGTAGCGGGAGCGCTTTGGAAACAACACCTGATGTAGATCAGTTCAAAATGACGGTCTAATCTGACGTTAGATACACAAGGCCTGCCGTTTCGAGGATGATTGGCAACTGTCCTGTTTACAGGCACAAAGTAACAAGTTTACTTACTGTGTTTCTGCGGTAGTTGAATGCCCATGAAACATTATCAACGGAGTCACCTCAGGTAAGCATCATCAAAGCTTTCAGTATGGTGACACTGAGAGAGTCCGGGCATTGCTAGTTTTGAAATGTTCAAATCGCCGTGTGTTTTTCTTACTCCTAGAAGTTGGAAGAAAGCAATGAGAGATTATTTGACTGATTTCAGATTTGTCCAAGCACAGCATGGGCAAATCATGCAAAAATCTTGTAAAGGGATGTTACGTAACATTTAACCCAATACTGACTGATGTAGCCATTGTTCAATACAATGACAGGCCTGCTTCACACAATACACATTTGAAAGGTTTATAACAGATATAACTATACACACTTTCTTAAATTGCATTTCAGTATATGTGTAGTTATAACTGCATCAAACAAGAGCTGTCCATAAGACTGTACTTTTCTCAGTGCTTGACTCTGAATTTGAGCTTTGCCAGTAAAAAAAAAAAAATCCAAGTTAAAAAGGGGCATAACTCTGTTAAAATTCAAATTATAGTTTTGAGAAATGTGTCTCCTGGTGTAGACTTTGATAGTAAATAACTATTTCGAGTTTCAAATCAAAAGCTTTAATAGTAACAGAGATATTTGACTTTATCAAAAACTTTAACTAAAAATTCTAACTTAAAAAGGGGCATAATTCTGTCAAAATTCAAACCAGAGTTATAGGAATTGTGTCTCCTGGTGTAGATTTTGATAGTAAATAACTATTTTGAGTTTCAAGTCAAAAGTTATAATAGTAACAGAGATATTTGACTTAATTAAAAAATTTAACAAAATTTCTAAGTTATAAAGGGGCATAATTCTGTCAAAATTCAATTCAGTGTTATGGGGATTGTTTCTCCTGGTGTAGACTTTGATAGTAAATACCGTATTTTCCCGTATTAACGCCCCCGGGGGGGGGGGGGGGGGGCGTTACATTTTCCAAAGAGGGGGCGTTTATTTGCGGTAAAAAAATAAACAAGAGGACCATGATGGTCCTGAATCGCTCACCTCTTCCCACATGACCCAGTTTTGAGTATGACGTCATTATTTGACATAGTGACCTAGTTTTTGAGCTCATGTGACCCAGTTTTGAACTTGACCTAGATATTATCAAGAAAAAAATTCTGACCAATTTTCATGAAGATCCATTGAAAAATAAATTATGGTCTCTAGAGAGGTCACAAGGTTTTTTCTATTATTTGACCTATTGACCTAGTTTTCGAAGGTACGTGACCCTGTTTTGAATTTTACCTAGATATCATCAAGGTGAACATTCTCACTAATTTTTATGAAGATCTCATGAAAAATATGGCCTCTAGAGAGGTCACAAGGTTTTTCTATTTTTATACCTACTGGCCTAGTTTTTGACCGCACGTGACCCAGTTTCGAAACTGACCTAGATATCATCAAGGTGAACATTTAGATCAATTTTCATGAAGATCCATTGAAAAATATGGCCTCTAGAGAGGTCAAAAGATTTTAATAATTTTAGACCTACTGACCTAGTTTTTGACCGCAGTTGACCCAGTTGACTTAGATATCATCAAGATGAACATTCAGACCAACTTCATACAGATCCCATGAAAAGTATGGCCTCTAGAGAGGTCACAAGGTTTTTTATTATTTGACCTACTGACCTAGTTTTTGAGGCACGTGACCCAGTTTCGAAACTTGACCTAGATATCATCAAGGTGAACATTCAGACCAATTTTCATGAAGATCCATTGAAATATGGCCTCTAGAGAGGTCAAAGTTTTTCTATTTTAGACCTACTGACCTAGTTTTTGTGCCGCACATGACCCAGTTTCGACTGACCTAGATATCATCAAGATGAACATTCAGACCAATTTTCATACAGATCCCATGAAAATATGGCCTTAGAGAGGTCACAAGGTTTTTTATTATTTGACCTACTGACCTAGTTTTTGAGGCACGTGATCCATTTCGAACTTGACCTAGATATCATCAAGATGAACATCTGACCAACTTTCATAAGATCCATGAAAAATATGGCCTCTAGAGAGGTCACAAGGTTTTTCTATTTTTAGACCTACTGACCTAGTTTTGACGGCACGTGACCCATTTCGAACTTGACCTAGATATCATCAAGATGAACATTCAGACCAATTTCATACAGATCCCATGAAAAATATGGCCTTAGAGAGGTCACAAGGTTTTTCTATTATTTGACCTACTGACCTAGTTTTTGAAGGCACGTGACCCTTTCGAACTTGACCTAGATATCATCAAGATGAACACTTCAGACCAACTTTCATACAGATCCCATGAAAAATATGGCCTTTAGAGGTCACAAGGTTTTTCTATATTTGACCTACTGACCTAGTTTTTGAGGCACGTGACCCAGTTTCGAACTTGACCTAGAATCATCAAGTGAACTTCTGACCACTTTCATACAGATCTTGGAAAATATGGCCTCTAGAGAGGTCACAAAGTTTTTTTATTTTAACTGACTAGTTTAAGATACCTTACTGAAAAATCAGTTATAAAATTTAGGAGTGTTTTCTTGCACGTGATCACCCAGTTTCGAACCGTGACCCTAGAATATCTCAATCACAAGTGGTTATGAACATTCTGACCAATTTAACATGAAGAATCTTGCGAAATATATGGCCTCTAGAGAGGTCACAAGGTTTTTCTATTTTTAGACCTACTGACCTAGTTTTTGAAGGCACGTGTCCCAGTTTCGAACTTGACCTAGATATCATCAAGATGAACATTCTGACCAACTTTCATAAAGATCCAATGAAAAATGTGACCTCTAGAGTGGTCACAAGCAAAAGTTTACGGACGGACGCACGCACGCACGGACGCACGCACGGACGGACGACGGACGACGGACACCGCGCGATCACAAAAGCTCACCTTGTCACTTTGTGACAGGTGAGCTAAAAATGAAATTTTTTACAAAACTTAAAAACATCGTTCAAACTAGCTGTAAAGTGTTTCTGTGTTGTTTAATCCCCCCAAAACATAATTATTTGGCACCCAATTTAATGCAGTGCGTCTTTTATGCATTTAAATACGGTATCGATACCTCGTGTATTTTGACACGCTCGCGACACTACACATTACGGTACGTCATGACCCAAACAGCTGTGTACTCCAATAACATTTTCGTTAGTACATGCGGGTAGCTAATAGCGCAATACACAATGTCAATGGTTTGACACGCTGCTTGTATTAATTTTCTGTTTGATCATTGGATACGTACCGTACTTAGTACAAATGTTTTGGACTTACCGTACATAGACTGTTTAAAAGTGTGTTTAATTTTTAATACATTGGACTTTAGTACTGTAAATTACTTATTACATGGACTTATAAAAATGAGGTAGGTGATTTTTTTCCCGTTCTTGTTGACTTTTTTTCCCTCCAAAATGGGTGGGGGGGCGTTAATTAGAGGGGGGGCCTTAATTCGGGAAAATACAGTATTTTAAGTTTCAAGTCAATAGCTTTGGTAGTAACAGAGATATTTGACTTATCAAAAACTTTAACCAACGGCAATGCCGACGCCGGGGGGAGTGCAATAGCTCTACATTTTCTTCGAAAAGACGAGCTAAAAAAGGATGTGTCTAGTAGTCCTGTAACCGTATGCCTAGCCTGCGTTCTAGTCGTCTGGTCACCGGACGACTAGCATTTACCCTGGCGATTTTCTAGTCGTCCCGTAATCGATTTCTCAGTGAATAAGCTATAAACTGGTTTAACTTTACCTGTTATTTATTCAAGATATCAATACCTATCTGCAAACAGAAATTTGTTTGAATAATACTTACTGAGAAATTTACTGACTTTTCAGCCGATAAAACGGAAGTTTACAAAAATCAATAATGACGAAACTAAAAGAAGCGGATGATTGTGTCGTTGTCATCTTGCTGTAAGAGAGCGTTTAGTTACATATGTGCTATCAACTGACGAGATACCACGCAGTCAACAGTTCATAATGCTTCAAGGCGATACCACGGGGAGGCACCCTTATCATGGCCCAAATTTTTTTTAATGATAAAAATAACAAAATTCAAATATCAAAATGAAAAAAATAAGTACATTTTTGGAATAAGCATAACAATTTAATTCCAAACTGTGAGAAAGTTTATTATAGGTAAAAATACTGTTTTTCATAATTGTTTTCCTGATTATTTACATGCTCCTATTAAAACTGATAAAATGATTATCATATTGTTTCTTCATGTTATTCTTTAGTAACTTGTGAACTCTTAACTTGAATAGGAACAACAATGAAAAACTTTGTTATGTGGAATCGGTATCAATTTGGAACATGGACACTGATTTGATAAAAATAACTAATGGAAAATTGCATTGAATAAAATCGGTCCAAAAATACAACATGTTAGCATTATAGTCACTGATAGTTTGTATAACAATAAACATGGGAGCATATAGAAAGAGTTTAAATGTGTATCAGAAAATTTGTTATACCGTGATCAAATAATTTCATAGATTTTACAAATAAGTCATTTAAAGAATCTGCAACAATGTGCAGCGAAAACGAGGTCCATATCGTACGAAAATATGTATTTTTTTTAGTGAAACATACGTTCGTAGCGCAATGTACAAAGAAAATCACCAATGGAGAAATGAAAAAGATTTTTTTCCCTTAACATGTTTAGAATGTGTACAAACGTTGTATGAATAAGCAACATTGTGAAATTTTTATCATAATCATGACTTGTGTTCTAAGAAACAATACAGGGTTGTTTGAACATATATAGCTAGAATTCTAGGGCATTTTAGTAAGATATTAACATAAAATGAAGCAAAATTATATAAAAACGGTTGATTTTCAATAAAACTTACTGTAAAATTTCACACGGCGCGATCGTAAATAACTATTTTGTTTAATAAGTAAAGTAATTTATACTGCTACGATCATTAAATTTAGACTTCTGGCTAGAAAGTGCAAAATAACAGATCAGAAAAAACATTAAGAAATGACAAAATAGCAAGTATTAAAAAATATAGAGTAAAACAGTATTGTTAAAATACATAGTGTGGTTAAAGTATATAGAGTAAGCATATTTATCGATATGACATATAAATAAAGCGTGTCATGTAGTCTACAAGTAACAAGTGTACGGACAAATATCAGACTTAAATAGAATGATTTTAAAGTTATGTTTTTTAAGTTTTAATTAGTTTTAACGGTTTATCATTATTAGAATAATAATGCAGAGCTTAGGCGTAGTTGATGAGTAGTGGCAGTCTTAACCTTGGATGGTTTGTGTAAGTCAGGTATGAAACCGCGGGTCTTCTCTTAGATGATTCCAACAAACAAATTCACGACATATTTAAATCTTTATAAAACCTTTGGCAATGCAGAAAAAATCATGGTATAATTGTAGTAAAAACATTACAATAAACAAATTTAAACACCTCCACCGATACCCAGACGTGTTATAAGGCCTGGTGCACAGTAAAGTGCCCAATTGTGTTAGCATCTAAGTCAAAAAATAAAGTTTTTACTTTGCCTTGAAAAATACCTTTTATCTACACTTCAACATATTGTGCACAAGGATCAGTACCCAAATAGATAACTTTTTGGGAATTTTTTTCAAAAAAGTGGATTTAAGTTGCCATGTCGGGTTGGGGACGGACATTACACTGTCATTCAAATTAGATTCCTACTGTAAATGTTTTATGCAAAACCACTTCTTTTATGTGTATTTTCTAATAGTTTGAGGTCACAGATAAAGAAAATATAAGCCTTAACTCTTTGTTTTTCCATTTTTTTTTTTAAAAAATAGCTAATTTTTTGAAGCTTTGAACCTTTAAAGCAATTAATTATTACAAACAACAAAGTAGAAACATAAATACTCTTATTTATATTACATTTAAGCTGAAAATATCATAAATAAATAGTGTCGGAAACGGGGGACGGACATTACATAAAATGACTGGTTCAGCTTTTATAACTACAGTCAAACTCGCTTTATACGAACTCTTCGGGACCTGGGAAATGTGCTCGTATCAAACGAAATTCGTATTAACGAATGTATGACTACCGGGTAATTTGCACGAGCAAGTTGGGCAGTATCACCGGTATCGCCGGTGAATAGCTTCCGATAAATAAAATACAGTAGTGAATATATGCTCATTAGTAGTTTTAACTGATTGAGTGTGTTCAGTTTACAATAAAATTACTCATACTTAAACCCCTAAAAATGTATGAAAAATAAATTTTAATTTACAAATGTATTGAATCACCAAGTGTTTATAGCACATATCGATCTAGCACATATAGATACACAGGAATACAGTAACGTGTATATTTTATGTCGATGCATTTTTGCAACAGGTACTTTACACATGGTATTTCAAACATTTACTTGAAAAAAAAAACTGGTAATTTTTTGTTGTATTTTTGATACTAAAAGAACACTGTATAGCCCTAAAACGTACAATGATATTGTATTTTCATGGAGAGGTGTACAAATGAAAGTAATTATTGCTGAATTGCTAAATACATTATTACTTGGACTCGATTGTAATGAATAAAATAACTGCATACATTAATCTCATTATTATGTATTTATCGAATAAAGGTGATAATCACTTCGACTAAATATCAGCACTGTAGAGATTCAAACTGTTAAAAGATCAAGCGTAGCAAAAAAAAACCCCGCCGACTTCTAAAATTAGTTCATATCAAAAAATGGAAACTTATAACATTTTAGCTCAATGGGACTTCCAAAATGTGTTCGTATCTCCCGAAAATTCGTATGAAGCGAGTTCGCTATTACCGAAATAATTTTACAAAGAAATAGAAGGACTCAGCCGGGGAATCCGGATTTTGTTCGTTATAGCCGAAAATTCGTATCAAACGAGTTCGTATTAAGTGGACTCGACTGTACTTTGGAACATAAATTACTCTGAAATTCAAATTTCTTAACTAAGGAAACATTTGTGTCATTTCAATAGGTAATATGTCTATAAATATAATAAATGGTTTTACTAAATGATAAAGGAAATTCATTTCAGACATTCATTCAAATAGCAGTTAAAAAGCGAGCAAGATTGAAGTATTTCATTTTTACTAATTTTCAAAAAGTATTCTGCTAGTATTAAGCAGTATTTGTCAAAATCAGCTTTACAATCAATTCTTTACTGCATATTATCATATATATGCAAGTACTGTTCTGTTTCAAAGAAAAAAACATACATGCAGTACACGCATTCCCATAAAAATAATCCATATCTAACAACCTTCCAGTAGAATACAAGCATATTAAATGTAGATGACCATAACATTACTGTATCAGTTAAGCTTTCTATCAGTGCTGTGTTAATGGTACAAAAAGAAATAATGATAACATAATAATGTTCTGTCTATGATTGAAAAAATATAACACTTCAACACATTGTTTTTTTGTATACTTGTTTGTATACTTGTTTGTATACTTGTACCAGTCTTTTATTTTTCATGGTTTAATTTAATATAATACTTTTTTTGAAGGGGGAAGTTCTTGGCAAAAAAGGCAAAATATATCCTTACTAGGGGTTTTAATTTTAAACAATAGGAGAGATCGCCATTACGTCACGCATAAATACCTGTTTATCTGGTGGTGGGTAAAACAAATGTTTTTACACCGTTTGTGTATGGGATCTGAATTTTTAATTTTTAATAACTTTTTCGCTCATTTATGGATTTTAAAAATTAAAAAAGTTTTGGAATGCTTAGGATTTTCATATTTTCCCATTTAAATATCTTTTTAAAATGAATATCCGTTTTAAATGACATAAGATTTTAATAGCGGCGTAGCGATCCTCCAAACATTTTGAAAAAACACTGTAAGTTAAGCGTTCATAATTAATCCATTTAATTTAGAATTTATAATCAAAAGTAATCAATAAATTGCTTGTTTTATACACTTTCCATTGATCCAAAAATTATTGATATTATTTGTGTTTTAAGAAAATTTAAGCCGTTAGAAAAACATCACTGTTTACAAAAAAACATGGACGCTCGGCGTCGGCCCACCCGGTCTTTGTCTTATCAGTTCTAAAAATAGAAAATACAATGGATTTGTTTACAAACACGATCACTCCTATACACTGGATTATAACACTTACATCAAAGAGTGTTGTTTTAGGTAAAGATTCCATAATGATCAATTAAGATCCAGTTTAGGGGTTTTATGGTCCCTTGTATATTGGCACCCTGGTGAGAAAGTGTGATTTTGTGATCTTCTATGGTCACCTGTGTTTTATGGCATGTTGTTGCCATCTCAATAGGTCACTAATTAATTATGTTGTTTTAATTAAGGAATGATTTTGATGCATCTTATGACCCTTAATGGTGTTGATGAAAATATAAGAGAAAATATAAAAGATAAGAAATATACAGTAGGGCACTAGGGGAGGGGGATCAAGTGTTTAAACAGTATGGTAGCATTTCAAAACGTTTTTGTAATTACTAAGGGACAAAAGGGAGGCATAGTTTTCTGGATATGATGTTAAAACCTATAAATTACAACACTATAAATTTCAAGAAGACAGAAGACTAAAACTCTACTTACTTTTTTCAACATGTAGTTTTAGTACAAAAATGTAATGTCCGTCCCCCAACACTTTAAATGTGCTTACAGATAATGTTTGGCAAAGTTTTACTCTATATATGTATACTCATTAGTCTTTTTTCATGTTTTTTCATGAGTTCTTTATATGAAAGTAAAATTCATGTATGAAACTGATTCATTTGCTGAAGATTTCAACAAGTTTTGACATTTTTTTACACACACTGTGTTTTTAAGAAAAAATGTCACAAAATAATGTATTTTACTGATTTTAAATGCATTTTTTTTAAATTTCAGTTCTTATTGGTAAATCAGAAATAAAAGGAATTGAATTTGATAGAAAATAACAATATATATACAACATTTAAAATCAATGATAAGTGGGGACGGACATTACTTATAACTTTTACACTTTTGTCAATATCTAAAAAACTGCTTGATGGATTTCAACAATTTTTGGAAATGTTACTCATGTCATCATATGTGAAAAAAATTTGCTGCAAATTTCTAGTTTTATAACACTTAATGAAGTTTATGGTAGGGGGACGGACATTACGGATTTTTTGTCACAAACTAACTTTTGATGAGATATTCGGCTATATTTATTTATAGACTTGATGTACAGAAATGATACTTTGACTATTTCAACTTATATATTTTTCAAACTTTCCAAGGCCATCCCACATGTTCTAGCACCAAAAGATACTACTTTTTTCTTCACTTTTTTAAGTATAGCATTTTCAGATTTCTAGGGCGTTACATCCATACAACTTTGGTTCAAACCATGATTCTCAGAACAAGAATTACAGAAGAACATGATGTTATATATCAAATGAAAGCAAATATATTTTTCTTTTAAAAAATTTAATAGTGAAGATGTAAAAACGAACAGAATTTCTGTGAGACAGCTTACAAAAATGATGGAATTTTAGATGCTAACCCGTTACATGCAAAAATGGCTAATTTTTGCCTACTTAAACTTGTCGCACTACTTTATTTCTAAATTTTCATGATAAATGTTCACCTCCACATTTACATCTGTATCATACCTTACTTATAAACTTTATTTCATAGATCTATCATGTACTGTTTGAAAGATGGGGCTATGTACATGATTTTTTGCTGAATTGGGCACTTTACTGTGCACCAGGCCATAAAATAACATCTGGGCCTTGAATTAAGGCCCCCTATTATACAAAACACATCTTAAATATTTTGGAATATATCCAGGCATCGACTTGTATTTGAGTTAAAGTCTCCAAATTCTAATTTCGCTGGGCCTATGATTGATTAGTTTGACCGGAAACTGTCAAAACTACGCAGCGCAAACAAATAAAAAAGAATAAAAACAAACAAAAAACAAACAAACAAACACTTAATTATTCATAACTATGGCGTTCACAGAAAGCTACTGTTGGTCAGCTGAATAAATACAGTGAAAGAGGTCCATACTGCGGCATCTTCGGACACAGCTTCATAAAACGTGTCTGTAGAAAATGGAATACATATTCCAGACGACATGCCCTTCAGCGGAGAAGCATAGTTGACTGGTGGTCTAGGCGTGAAGCGACTTCAAATACTTCTTCAAAAAACTCACGTAGCTAAATATGACATCATTTTTAAGTCGGGGAGAATGACATGCTATCACTTACCAGGCCTTTTCTCCATCAATTTGGGAATGCCACCGACACCAGTGGAATTGGGAAAATGCTCTCGGAAATTGTCTTAATTGGGACAATTTGCAAATTACCAAAAATCTACATAAATGTGTTTTTGTGTGAAATATTAATGAATTGCATTTCAGTAATTGTTCAACAGTATTATAATTTACCTAAATATACATACAAATTAGCAGAACTATCTTAAAACAGCAAAAACCCTAAAAGGTATAATCATTTGGGAAGTTTAAATTCAACTTTGGGAAAAAAACATACTTTTTTGGATTGGGATTACCTCCTTTTACCAGAGGTAGATTTACAGGGGAAAAAAACCCTGCTTACCAACAAGGATCTGATGAAATCCCTTTTAAACATCTAGAACGAGTTGACATCGAGAGGAGTGAGACTGGTTGTATTCGGTTCGCTGTTCGAAAGACATCACCGGCGCTATAACAAGCTATGCAAGAGCCTTAACAAAATTCTGTTTTAGTTACACCCATGCAAAATCTGGCACCTCAGCGATTCACTCATAGGCAATGACAGCATGGACCTGAAAGAACGAACCCACCTCCGACCATGTCATGAACAAGACTTTGCCAGTAGCATTGCAGATGCGTTCCGCTATCTGTCTTATTACATTTAAGACTAATAAACTGTCCTTTTAAGGAAAACAAAAGTCCTTCTAAGGACTACAACATACGCCAAGAAGAACCTCTCATATTGTCATTCTGTTGTATGCAAACATTTTTCATACACCAAAAACACATCTATTTAAATTAATGTCTCAGACATACACTATAATAAAATTTCGTAATAAAAAAAAGAGTAACAAATAGGAAACATTATAATGCACAATGCATAGTTCGGTGCTCATCTAATAATACTATTAAATAGAGCAAGATGACAAAAAAACGACACAATCATCCGATTCTATTCATTTCTTCATTATTGATTTTTGCAAACTTCCGTTTTATCGGCTGCAAAAGCAGTAAATTTCTCGAGAAGATCAAAAATACACTTTGGTATAAATTTATTCAAACAAATTTCTGTTTGCAGATAGGTATTGATATCTTAAATAAATAACAGGTAAAATTAAACCAGAACACTGCTTATTCGCTAAGAAATCGATTACCAGACGACTAGAAAATTGCCAGGAGAAATGCTAGTCATCCGGTTACTGGACGACTAGAATGCAGGCTAGGCGTCTGGTTACCGGACGACTAGACACTTCCTATAAAAAAAATATCTCAATATTTCTTACAATCTAATGTTGGCAAAAAGCCGGTCAATATGAGTATTGACCGGGCCGGCGGTCAATACTGGTTAAAACCAGTCAATACCGGTCAATACTGGTAGATTCAATACTATGGCCACTCTTGGGTGGTCAATACTGGTTTATTCAACACTTTTACATAATGCACATTCACAGACTGGCACAGGCTGTGATAGTAATATAAAAATAATAAAGCAAATTGAATAATATAAAATTTTGTTCATTAAAAAGTATAGTGGTCAACACTGGTCGATTCAGTTTTGGTCTGTGGCAATGTTTCCTGGTCGGGCTAAGTTTTGGATAATATACTTAGTCTGGTCAGCGGTCAATACTAGTTTATTCAATGCTTTTATCTTCTTACAGTAGCCTTTATTATAAATTAATTAAAGATTATTAATATAAATTACACTCATTGAAACGGACTGTACTGGTCAATTCAAATGTTGGTCCTACGCAATATCCCTGATTAATACATATAGTGGTCAATATTGGTCAGTTGGATACTTTGATTGTATGACTTATTTTATCATATTGAAGCATCTCAATAATATAAGTGGGATTATTGATCTTGACAGCTAATTAGTGACTAGATAGACAGGTCTGCAACATCTATTGTATATTGTAAGACATGGTGACTGTCAATTATGCAATGTGACAATTGCTGTCAAAACACAATTAAACCACTTCCATGAAAGGGTCCAGGTGTTTTGCAGCAGTTTTTCATTAAATTATTTATACCAATATAAAAAAATCATTAAATTTATCACTTGTGAATCAAACACTTACTGCTACAGTTTATGAAATACGTTCTATAAATGAAGTTCAGCAAAACTATATATTATCTTTGTAATCTTATTTAACAGAAAATGTTTAATAACCAGTATCAATCAGTATTGACCAATCAACCACTTCTGACCAATTTGGGAGTATTGATTTGGTTGGTTTAACTAAATACTAATGCCTGCATTTACCATTATCAAGCCCCAGATGTTCTTATACAGTCATTATTTAATTGTTCATAAACTTTGCAAACTATCTTAACAGTCAGTATTGACTAATTGACCAGTATTGACCAATCGACCAGTATTGACTGGTATTGACCACTTCAGAGAGTATTGACCGGGACGGTTTTAACCGGTTAAAACCGGGTGTCAGCTCTTTCACTCCCAAGTCTTTTCACTCCTAGGTCTTTTCACTCCCAAGTCTTTTCCTCCCCTGACTATTCACTCCCATTTTCTTTAAAGAGGTGACTTTTCACTCCCATTTTTATTTTGTTCTCTAGAAATTATATTCTAATAATTAACCGCTGGTGGTTTTAACCGCCCAACATTGTTACAATCACATCAATTTTGTTGGACTACCGTGTCTACACGCCAGTATGCGCCACCGATAAAACCAGTAACTTTACACAACCGTGTACTGTGATTTCTCCTCTGTTATTTTGGTCCTTTAAAGTTTATTTTGGTCCTTCAAAGTTTTGATGTTTCGATTGCCCCGTAACAAATATAAAACAATCTGACCGTCGAATTTTGACTATAGTCCAGTCATCACTGTCGTCATGAAAAGATAAATTTACACTAAATCATCACTTACAAATTCTTTCGCTACATCGCTTTTTTCTTTCGACACATTTAATTTGCCTTACCCTAACTAACTGTCCTCTGTCGATCTCTCTGGTAAAAATAAAATTTTACAGTTCAGAATATGCTCAATATTCCACTTCCTGTTTTTCAAGTACACGTTTTTGATTGGCCAAAATGCCGCCGCTCCTTAAATTCAACCAATCGCTGTATCTGTTACATCCAGCATAGGTAACAAACAAAATGGTGGGCGAGCGAGCATGTTATTGACAAAAACGTAGAAATTTACACGAGAATTTGTTGCTATTTACTAAATCATGTCGAACACACAGCCGAATACAAGTTACACTGGTATGCTTAACCGTAAACACATGTTTATCATTAATTTGTATAGTACCTGTAAATAATTTTTATTCGGAACAGAAAAAATGACTGATTTGAGGCTGAAGTTGCAAAGGCAGCGTGGTAGGAGGTGTCTAAATATACGTAGATCTAGATCTGTCAAGCCTGTTCATCATGACTACTATGAAAGTGATCAATTTGGCACTGATTTGATGGATTGTTCTTTCCCTACTAATAGAAGTTCATTTTGGAATTCCAGACAGTTCCCCCCCCCCCCCCCCAAGACTATTCCCCCTCTGACAATTCCCCCCCTGACGATTCCCCCCCCAAACTGGGGGGGAATTGTCACCTTATTTTATTTATATTATTTTTTCTTTATACTGATGTAAAAATATCTTTCTTTTTACTAATTTTGTTCTAAGGTGAGCTTTTTATTATTCTAAATGACGAAATTATTATTCTTTGACCTGGTAACTGACAGTTCATTGGATAATTGTATTTATATCCTTTATTCTATTATCTATATTTTTTAGTTAGACATTGTGAAAATATTCTTAGGACGGGCGTCGGAAGGTGATTGATATTGGGGCCGCGAAAGGTGGGGTAGGTACTGGAGGGAGATACCTCCTCCCATAATGGGGGTACGGGGAGGCTCCCCATAAAATTTTTGTTCTGGTACATTTTAGGGGTATTGACTCCAGTATTTTCTTACTAATTACATAATCAGGTCAGAGACTTCCCCTGGATTGAGAGACAGTCTCTCGATCTAAACATTGTCGCTCGTTTGAAAGACAAAATGTCTCTCGATCAAAAGACTAAAATTAGCTTAAGCAATGAACGAGTAATTAAAACTGTCTTTTTAGAATGCGCAAATTTATTTCAAATATAGAAAATTATCTTTCTTTTATCAAATTTTCAAAATCAAAATTATTTGGGAATTTTGCTTAAGCATTATAATGCTTAAACAAACTTCTAAGACAATTTGTTTCTTGTACAGTTTACTTGAAATAACAAGTTGTTTCAATGAATAGATAATGCGCCTGTAAGGAAATTATTTTTTTAATAATGATTTCATGTTTTTTCAACACTTAAGCTAAATACAGTCTTTCGATCGAAAGACATTTTGTCTTTCAAACGAGAGACTGTGTTTAGATGGAGAGACTGTCTCTCAATCCAGGGGAAGTCTCCGACCTGATAATGTCACAAATTTAAGAAATGATTTAAAAAGTTTTTCATGATGAAAACATGTGAAATCAGAGAATACGTACCTCATCATAGTGAAGCCAAGCACTGAACATTGAATGAGCGCTGTTCAGGATTTTTTATTCCAAAAGTGCGTTTTGGAAATTTGAAATTTAGTGGTTGGTTAGGAGTATCCATTATGAGTATTATAAAAGATATGACGTAAGTTAAACTTCACTTCTTATTTTGTTTGAAATATCAATTTTTGAGTAAAAACAATTTATGCAATTAATTCCTTACATATTAGCGGTGTGATAAATCTTAATACTTAATTACCTCTTCCATAAAAAAAAACATGACATTTATTTTTCTTAATTTTCTACATTAATTCCTTAGATCTTAGCGGCAGGGTATATTATGTGGTATCATTTTTAAGTGTATTGCCTCTATATTGTGTGGCTTCTTTAATAAACTTAGCTATCTTAAGAAGCAGCTTAGCATTTTTCGAAGACATTGAATTATTATTATTTTTCTGAATAGTGGGCCATTGTGTATTACCAAGGTTCTTCTTTCTAATATCTGTATATTGAGTGTAGGACAAAATCCTCTGCGGATTTTTCAATATCTATAATTATCTACATCTAATGAATGTGAATGGAAAGAGGTGTCTTGAAAATAATTATAATCATAAGAGTATTTTATCGATAACTGATGCACTTATTAAAGAACAAAATTCAGCCAAAAGACTCAAAAAGAGATTTTTAAATAATTATGTTAACTGTGCCATTGGTTAACTGTATCCATTATTTTAACTAATGTAGATATTTTCAGGACACAAATATCGCATAAAATATGAGAACGCCAGAAAATATTGTTTTATAAATAAATAAAAAAAGAGTGCCAGGTCAGTACTTACGAACAATTATAACTCACAGGACCACTGCATCCGCTTTATTATCCCCCGCCGATGAAATCGGGAGGGGGGTATTGAAATGGCGTTGTCCGTCCGTCAGTCCGTCCGTCCGTCCGTCCGCAGCCATTTCTCAGTAACTACTTGGTAGAATTTCATGAAACTTGAAATAAACATGAACCAACATACTGCGATGATGCCCGTCAAGTTTTTTTTTTGATTGGTCAATTTCCCTCAGAGTTATTGCCCTTGATTTAATAAAAAATGTCCGTCTGCAGCTATTTCTCAGTAGCTAACAGGTAGAATTTCATCAAATTTGAAGTAGACATGAACCAAGATACTGTGCTGATGCCCGTCAAGTTTTTTTTTTTTGATAGGTCAATTTCCGTCAGAGTTATTGCCCTTGATTTAATGAAAAATGTCCGTCTCCAGCCATTTCTCAGTAACTAGCAGGTAGAATTTCATCAAACTTGAAACAGACATGAACCAAGATACTGCGACGATGCCCTTTAAGGTTTTTTTCGATTGGTCAATTTTCCATATAGTTATTGCCCTTTAATTGTTTAAAAATCCACAGATCTGTACATAACAAACCAACCAATTGGAAGAATTTCATTAAACTTCTTTCATTCTTTTCCATGAACATTTATTATAAACATGTGATGTTGTGTAACTACACCTGGTCACCACCTTACCTTGGTCCCCCCCCCCCCCCCCCCATTTTTTTTTTTTTTTTTTTTTTTTCATTTTTCATTTTCTATCAATATTTATAATCAACATGTAAACTGTTGTGTCCTCACCCCCCACCCCACCCAAACAAACCATTCATTTTCTTTTAATTTGGTTTTGACTAATGAAATTATTTGCTTCTTGGTAACATTCTTAACTTTTTGCTGGATATATTTTTTTGCCGTTCCTCAACTCTGACCCTTTCGGCGGGGGATTCCAATTCATCGAATTTGCTTGTTTGATTTTATATTATGTAGAATATGATAAATACTTCCATCTTACAGAAGGATTATTTACACATGAAACAGGAAATAGTACTTGTATAAAATAAATCTCAAACCTTTTTGGGATATTTTATTCCAGAATAAAAACCTAAAATGTATAATAATTAAGGGATACATACAAACAAATCATTGTTCCTTTGACTTCTCAATTCGATTGAAAGGTGCTGATTACCAGAATCGCGTAATGACATTATTGCAATAAACAAATTTAATCAAAATGGTAACCAGTCAATCTTTGACACCTCTTGATTGAATTACCAGCTGTAAAACAGTAATCAAAGCTGACATTGACCAATCAATTGTGATATTGTTGTTGTTACATTTTAATTGTGTTCTATGTGTTAGGATTATGGTATTTATAAACAATATAACAATTTGTCCATGTATAATGACAATTATCAGTATTCAGTATTACTAACTTTGTGTGATACTTTTGATGAAGCACTTGTTGAAAATTGTGATAAACCCAAATTAGATAATGCCAATCAACTTCTTCTTGTAAGGATGGCCAACTGTTTTTACTAAATTAATTTTAAATATATTTTTATCACTCAATGTTATGAAAACTTTAGGCAAAATAAAAATCAGGAATAAGAGTCTTTGTGTTTTCGTCTTTCGGCAAAGGCCGACTCTGATTTTATCAAATTTTATCGAATTTTATCGAATTTTAGCTAGCTTTTTAACCAACTTTTATTCAATTTTAACTCTTTTATTCAGATAAAAGACACAACAAAATCAAATAAATCTAGTAAACTAAATTAAAGTAATGGCCAGCAATGTACATATGTGGTAGGGACCTATGGTGGCATAAACAACGCCCGGACCGAGAAAGCATGTATTAGAAAGACGCCACCATAGGAAAATCCAGTAGTGACGATGAGCCGGAAACATACAGATGTCAACATACAATGGTAAACAAACAACAGGTAAACAGGTGAATTTTAAGTAAAAATTCTTACGCGTAATTTAGCTACCGGGTACACAGGATTCGCGTGTAAAACATTTATTAATTCATAGATTATCTTCAAATTCTCAAAATCGCTGAAGAATACATATAGCTATATGGCTAGAGCATTTTTAGTAAGATAATTTAATTAATATAAGCAAAATCACCTAGAAACGGTCGAAATTTGACAAAACCAACAGCAAAATTTCATATAGCGCGATCGTAAATTTATTTATTTTTTATACAACACGTAAAGTAATTAATATCGATATAATCATTAAATGTAGACCCTAGACAAGAAAGTGCAAAAAAACAGATCGGAAAAACATTAAAAAATGACAAAATGACAGCAATTTAAAAATATAGAATAAAACAGAATAGTTAAAGCACATTGAATGTTTAACGCATATAGAGTAAGCATATTTATCGATATGACACAATTATGCAGTAGGCGTGGCGTGTAATCTATAAATAACCTGTGTACTGATAATTATCAGACGTATATAAATGATCTTTTTAAATGTGTTTTTAAAGTTTTAAAGTTTCTAAAGTTTTAATATTAATAAAATAAATCTTAAGAGTATAGATGTAGTTCATGGTCAGTGGCAGTTTTTCTCAGGCGCTTCAGGAGTGTTAGTAAGGTAGTCGCGGCTCTTACCCTGGATGACAAAATTCTATAAATTTAAATATATATTTCATAACCTATTTATTATTTCGGAAATTTAGACACAGTTAAGGGGGGTATAACATTTAAAAACAATACAATAACAATAAATACTCCAGCCAAGACCCAGACATGTTCCAAAATAACACCCGGGCCTTGAATTAAGGTCCCTTTTTAACCATATCATATAAATCTAATTCTTTGGAATCTATCCAGGCGCCGACCTGTATCTGGCAACAGGTCTCAAAATTCAAATCTCGCTGGGCCTACGATTGATTAGTTAGACCGGAAACAGTCATAACTACGTAGCGCAGCGTAAACAAATAAAAATGAATAAAACAAAACAAAACAAATCTTGTAAGAAATTTATCAAAACCTGTATTGTAAGGATATAGTACTTTTTATCCAGAGAAAATACTATTACTCCATGCTTTCTGGAATGAAAGCAAACCAACACATGTAACATCCTTAATAAATTTCATGGTGAATTCCAAGGACGTTTCAACTTGTAAAATTGTATTGATATTTCATCGTTTTTTTAATTCATGTTTGCAGCTTCGTTTTTGATCAAGTTTTTCATATTAATGTTTAAAGTGGTATTATTGGCTTTTATTAACATAACTGTAATCTTTTTAGTTTTCCCCAATTAATATGATTAAGATAGTTTTATTGTCCAACATCGGGAAACTCGGAAAACATGAAAGAACATTATGGTTAGATTATCTCTCATGTAATTAGATATTTGATTCGATTTTTATTCTAGTATAATAATATATAAACTACTTACATAAAAATAGAAAGAATGTAAAATAATTATGTATATAAAACACTAATGAAAATGCTAAAAATGATACTTTAATGCTTTATAGCACTAGCTAGCTATTATCCAAAGTAGTACAACTTCAAATAGAAATGAGCATTATTTTGACGATCAGACAACCTTATCAAATGTAAATATTTCTTACTTCTTTTTATATATGTCGTAGCATAAAGGTTAATTCTCTATAGATAAATACAAAAATTAACTTAATTGCTTTAAGTGTATTTAAGTTCTAAGCACTTTTATGATTTCCACGTTCCCAAAAATGCCACATTTTCACATAGAAAAATATGCTATTTTGACGATCAGATTACCTTATTACATGTAAATATTTTCTATTTTTTTTTACATACATCTTTGCATAGAGGTTCCATTATAGATATCGTTAACAAATAAATAAATTGCTTTAAAAATAATTAAGTTCTCAGCCATGGCTACTTATCCAAAATGCTACTACTTCACATAAAAAAAATCCTTATTTTGGGTACCAAATTAATGCATCAAATATAAGTTTTTCTATTTATTTTTAAATATACAGTATTGGAGTATAGGATTTTTCCATATTAAATAAACTTTACAACCCTTTAAACATATTATAATATGGAAAGGGGGAACTGTCACCCTTACATAACATTGTGGGGGGAATTGTCCGGGAATGAATTGTCTTGGGGGGGAATTGTCTTGAGGGGGAATGATCTTGGGGGGAAATAGTCTGACAACCTTCATTTCGTTGTGGGTCAGATAATGACTGCATAAATTTTTCAACCACCTAGGTCGGAAAGACAATTAACGTCCTTTGAGCGTGATAACAGAGATCAATTTTTTAGGTCAGAAAGGGATCATGTTTATTCTGAGGATGACAGAGTACAGCAGAATAGCTCAGAAAGAGAGCTTGTGCGCTTTGAGAATGTCTTCCGTGTTCAATCTCATAGGCTGGAAAAAGATCATGTGCCCTTTGAGAGTGACCACAGTGTTCAGATGTATAGGTCAGAAAAAGATCTTATGCGGTCAATGAGAAACCACAGGGTTTGCTCATATTCATCAGAAAGAGAAATGGAAACTTGTGAAAATGACTGCAGATTTCAATTTAATAGGTCAGATAGGGATCACATGCACTCTTGAGTATGATCACAAGGTTAATTTGCATAGGTCAGAAAGAGATCTTAAACGAAAATTAGAGATGTATATGGACAGTGTTGAAAAATCCTATGATGAGAGTGGTACCAGTGTAAAGGGTGCATGCAGGCAGAATGATCTGAAAGATTATTATAATGAACATGGCCTATCAGAGAGCTGTGCTGATCAGAATTATCTGACTCTGAGCTGCCATGAGGTGTATTCACATGCAACAGATTGGTCTAAACAAAACAGATTCCATGAACATGTTGAAAGATACAGAAATAGTTACCAAAGACACAAAATATGTTACTCAGAAAGAGATGCCAACAGAGAAATCAGTCACTCTAAAAGTAACAGATATCCAGATCCAAGATATAAGTGGGAGCATCACACACATTCTATAAGGCACAGTCCAGGGGGGAATACCTCAAGAAATTGCACAGAAATGTCCCATGAAAACAAAGTTGTTAAAAGACAGTGATTTTTTCTGCCCTTTTGGGAAAAGGTCCGGTACCGGATAAGATGGGGAAAATAGCTAGGTTTTTACTCAGATTGGGAATTTTTATAGTTAATAAATAACATCATTTAGAATGCTTCTTCCTTTAATTCCATGTAAATAGCATCAAACAAACTATTTAAATGGTTAAATCATGGTGAGTGTCAATGTAACTAAGTTTTCCTTCCGCAGTCATCAAAATGCAAACTTAATTTGGTCATTTTGGGAATTTTTGGATGATAATTGGGAAAAAAGACTGCATTTTTCAATTGGGAAAAGGTCCTTTTAGGGGTATTTTATAAAGAAGGAAAAAAATCGCTGAAAGACCTATGCATAATGCTCATAGTGATAAACATTTACGACAAAAGATGGAAGGACAGTGTAACTTTAAAGACAGAGTTATTAAATTACATGATGATAAGCAAAAAGATAAGCCTGAAACAAAAAACTATGACCCAGAAAATTGTAATGACCTAATTAATGACAGGAAAATTTATGATAAACAAAAGCTTAAGTCTAAGAAAATTCAGATTGATAATTGAAGAAAGAAACATCATGTTAAGAGAGATAAAAACTGTGATGATTTAAATGATACATTGATCAAAGATGTTTCTGATAAAGAGAAAGTTATTTCAAGAAAAGATCTGAAAGATTTTTCTAAACAATTAAAGAATCGCAAGAATTCACTCGAGGAGAAGAAAGGAAATTAAATGTATCTAAGATGATAGATGTTAACAGTAAGATGAAAGAGGTTAATATGAAAGTTAGTCACTCAGAAAAGGTACCAATAGGAAACGAGTCTTTGCAAAAAGAAGAGCTTTCAAAAATTAAACCTTCACCAGAACAAGATGATAAAACTACTAAAAATGTAAACACGAAGAACGAAGCAATAAAGAGAAGAAATTATAGAAAACATGAGAAATACAGAACAGGAAATGAACTTGTTAAAACAGGGCCAAAAATAACAGATATCCCTAAAAATAAAGATATAAATGAAAAGAATACTGGTAAGAAAGATTTGAAAAATAGTAATGATCCTGTTATCTCTAAAAACAATTACATGGAAAAACACAAACTTGATGCAAAATTGGATGGGAAAAATACTTGTAGCAGAAAGTTTGAACGAAAGTGTGGAATTGTTTCATCAGAATGTAAAAGTTCTGAAAACATTGATAAACACAAAAAGTTTCAAAATCTTATGAAACTATAAAGCAAGAAAGGCACGATAAAAAGAAAAAGGAAACTGAAAAATCAGAAAAGGTTATGGAAAGGGACAAGGCTCCAAGAACTGAATTTAGAAATCCTAAGCGGTATGGTTACCAGTTTAAAGACAGGAATCTGAAATTTTTTGGAGAATCCAGAAAACTTCCTAAAACTGAACAAGAGAAGAAAAAACTCATAATTGAGCCTTGGATGGATGAAGAATGTTTAAAATTAGTTGCTCTTAAGAGAACAGCTTATAACAAGTACAAAAAACACCGTTTATCAAAACGATGTTCTACCTATTTGTTTTGTCATTATTGTGAATTAAGGAATAGAGCTACTCAAGCTGTGCGATATGCAAAAAAGGCGTACTTCGCAAAACTTGGATTACCAGATTCTTACAAATCAAAGAAAGAGCAGGCAAAGGAAGATATGGGAAGAGAAGCCGGAGACGGCTTAGAAGAAATCCCAGTTTTCAGCAACTCTAAAGGTATTAGCAGTATGCTGAACAAATCTACTAATGCAACACATGATATTTGGCTGATACCTTTACCCCCAGTCACAGGATTTTTTTTTCAAACAAGCTTGAATTTTTGTCACATATAAAACAATATAATATTTAAAATAGCTACAATAATGTCATGAAAATCAAATCATAAAATGATAGAATGTTTATTCATTGTGTATCCTATTCCTAAATTCATTTTTAAAGATCACAAAAAAGGCAGATAAAAGTTTTCTTTTTATTATAAAGTTTTTTTACTATTGTTGCAAAAACCACAAAGAGAACGGAGCCGTGAATATTAATTTTTCACTAGAATATAGTTAAATAAATATCAGGCAAAAAATAACCTATCGAATGCTCTCCTTGGATATGAATTTACAATGACATTCTGTTTTTGTTATCATTTTCCATCTTTATAGCATTTTTCATTCATTTTAACATGTTTAATATACCTTATTTTGTGACTTCTTTAAAAATGTGGTATATGTTGATTTTGTTGAAAGTTTGATTTTTTTATTTACAGGATATTCTAAACATTATGCAATATTAATTTTCAAAAATATACTTTCAGTAATTGTCAGGTATTGGCAAAATGTCAAGTGTTCTTTTAGAAAATTTGTTCAGTGTAGATGCTGCTAGTATCATTATCGGAGGGGGGTGGGGAGGAGAGCTTCTGTAGTTGTTCGGTTAAGGTTGCCAACTTTGAATCACTTGCTTCTCAAAGCTGTAGGTTTCTAATTAAAATCTCACTATGGGAATAGAATTCTTCCGTGTGAGGAAGCCATTCAGCTCGCTTACAGGAGGTCAGTGGTTCTAACCAGGTGCCTGTTTATGATGAGATAGGCAGGGGAGCACCTGCCATCAAAAGGCAGGAAAATTGCAGTATAACTGTAATCATGCAGGTGTGACACTATACCTAACAAGAACAAGGAACTATCACAGTATCAGTATTAGTCACTTGGTAAACAAGCAGATTCAGTTGTCAGGACTGAGTGGCAATTAGATTCAAAGCTGCTGGTTCTCAGCACTACATGTGTGGTATAGTTTTTTTAATTTTTCAGAACAATCTGTGGCTTTCTATAAGGGAAAGTACAGCACTGTAAATGCCAAAAGAGGGAAATCCAAATTTGAAACTTAGACTTTAGAATATCATGGTAACAGAAACAGTCCCTATTTACAAGGACTGATGCCAGTTTACTTTTGAACTTTGGTACCTGATGAGAAATAAAGACAGTTAGTGGACATATTTATCCGAACTTTGTGAGTTGTTAATTTGAAGACTGGGTTTGAAAGGTGTGTAAAATCAAAAGTAAAATTATTCACTATGTATATTATGGAATATTTTCTTTAAATTCCAAGGGAAAGATATGACCTTTCATAGGGGAAAATATAACAATTTTATGTGAAGAAAATGTAGCTATTTTTGGCTAGGGAAAACAGCCATATATTCAGTTGTAGAAAATAGAAACTAAGAAATCTCTTTTCCAACCAGTTTTCACTTCCTTTAGTATCTAGCAATGTCAGATATATGCCATAACGGTTTGTATCAAAACTTTGTGAAAAACTGAAAAGGATATTCTTTTTTTTACCAATACTGAAAATCTGTTGCTTTAACTTTAAACTACCAGAGTGTACATGTATTGAGGCTATGGTTACCAGTGCTCCAGCTAGGATTAAAAAAGGGCAGGTGCTGGCACTGAAAAGGGCACTTCTGGGGTGGTGGTCGGTCCGGGAACGTGTCCCCCCGGGAAAAAAATATAACTGGTCCATGCATACAATGCATTTTAACATACTTTAGACATGGAATTTGGCATAATTTAGGCATGTTTTTTTGGCACACTTTAGGTATGGGCTTTTAATAGGCTATGTCTGTCATATCTAATGCACCTGATTATTAACTAAAATTTCTGCTGTTTGTATTTTACTTGGCATTGATTTTCAACTTGTAACATTTCTTTGTAATTGCATACTGAATAAAAATATCTGTGTTTAGGCCTATTTACTTGTTACAATTTCAGTACACATCTTCTCCATGTAGGCTACTTGATATTTATAAATTTATACGTGCAGCATATTATATACAGAAAATAAAGTTTAAACTTCCACTTAAGTCAATGAAATCAGGCAAAGTTTTTAACTTACAACAGTCTAAAAGCAAGTTTAGCACTTATAATAGACATATTCCGGGAATCCAAAATTTTATATCCGGATATGGTTACACTTTTTTCTAAAAGTCGTCGAATGTCAAGTTTAAACAATATTTTTGAAAAATTATTATGATGCAAAGACAGTTTAACAGCATTTTACAGTATCTAACATTAGAGTGTACCCTGTCATTACATCTTAGTAAACTAATTTCAAAGAAATCTTCATGAAAAAGCGGCAATTTCACAAAGCAGACGACAACCTACTTTCGATTTCAAAAACTTGTAAAACGATAAAATCAAAATATTTTCCCATTTAAATTTGATTGTGATCGATTTTTATTAATTACATATAAATGTCTGTTGTCTGGACTTAAGTTTCAGTTGTGTATAAAGGGGTATTTACAACTATATTACCGAAAACGAAAGTACACTTTGACAGATGGCGCGAAATGACAATGATTTCAGACTGGTTTGCAAACTGTTTTAACACTAAGGTTCAATGATTTTAATGCAAGTGGAGCAGTCTAAAATATCATGGTCTGCCTCGGGCACGATTACAGCAGGTAATTGTTTAATTGTTTGCTAATTATGTCAATGACCCCCGGCATGTATCACTCGATAAAAAGGGGGCAATAAAGCAGTGTATTATAATCATTGAGGCAAAACAGGGAAGTTTGGTTAAAAAAAGAAATGAATGGTTGTAAAACGGGCAGGGTGCCTGGCGGGGCAACAGGGCGGAACGAATTTTGGAACGGGCGATGCGCCCTACTGTAAATAGCTAGCTGGAGCACTGGTTACTCTAATTGTCCACTGCCTTTTTTACAGAAAAAAGGGGGACTTAGTAAGTGGGTCTGATCATCTGTCAGAGTGTCGCATTTCAAGTCTGGTCTATAAATTAACCATTCATTAAGAGATTTTAATATTGTCACAAAATGTTCTCAATATTGGTCATAATGAGGGAAGTTTTGCACAAGACATAGGTCCAAAGCTTCAGTGTCACAAAGGGAGGTCAGAGGTTTACAGAAAGCTTAAGGGTTACACTTTGAAGTCTTTAAGTTTTACAATAAGCTTCATTGTCTCACTGGGAGGTCAAAGGTTTACAGGAAGCTTCAAGGTTACACTGGGTAGGTCAGAGCTTTGCTAGAAGCTTCAAGGTCACACTATGAGGTCAAAGGTTTACAGGAAGCTTCAGGGTCACACTGGGAGGTCAAGAGGTTTTCTGGAAACTTCAAGGTCACACTGTGAGGTCAAAGGTTTTCAGGAAAGTTGGAGGCAAAGGGCTACAGGAAGCTTCAAAGTCACACTGAGAGGTCAAAGGTTTACAGGAAGATTCAAGGTCACACTGGGAGGTCATAGGTTTCTGGAAGTTCTAATTTCTATTGTAAATTTAACACTTGTTCTGTAAGTAAGCAAGGGACGCCATAATTTAACAAAAAGGCACTGTAAGTAATCAAAAGAGTGCTTTAAGTATATAATAACACTGTAAGTAAGCAAAAGGCACTGTTAATAAACAAAAAGGCACTGAAGTAAGCAAAAGGCACTGTAAAGTATTCAGAAAGAGACTGTAAGTACAATGTAAGCAAAAAGGCACTGTAAGTAAGCAAAGGGCAACAAAGTTTAGCAAAAGGTACTGTAAGTAAAAAAAAAAAGGCAACAAAGTTTAGTAAAAGGCACTGTAAGTAAACAAAAAAAAGAGACATTGTAAGTAAGCTAAAAGGACTGTAAGTATACAAAAAAGGCACCGTAAGTAAGCAAAAGGTACTTTCACTTCTTCAAGTAAGCAAAAGGCACTTGAAAGTATTCAAAAAGAGACTGTAAGTACAATGTAAGCATAAGGGCAATGTAAGTAAGCGAAAGGCAACAAAGTGAGTAAAAAGCACTGTAAGTAAGCTGTAAGCACAGTAAGTATACAGAAAGGCACTGTTAGTAAGCAAAAGGTACATAAACTTCTTTAATGGGAATTCCTATAGTTTTTTATGCGCATCTTTCTGTGCAGCCGACACTATCTATGGAAAATTGAAGTGAAGTCAATATTTGTTGAAACATGTGGCAGACAATCTTAAATATGAGGAATCTTGAATAAAATAACATTTTTATACGCCCGTTTGAAAAACGGGACGTATTATGGGAACGCCCCTGGCGGGCGGATGGGCGGGCGGGAGGGCGGCGTCCACAGACCTTGTCCGGAGCATATCTTCTACATGCATGGAGGGATTTTGATGAAACTTAGCACAGTTGTTCACCATCATGAGACGGAGTGTCATGCGCAAGAACCAGGTCCCTGGTCTAAGGTCAAGGTCACACTTAGAGGTCAAAGATCAAATTCAAGTATGACTTTGTCCGGAGCATATCTTCTTCATGCATAGAGGGATTTTGATGAAAGTTGACACAATTGTTTGTCATCATGAGACGGAGTGTCATGCGCAAGAACCAGGTCCCTAGGTCTATGGTCAAGGTCACACTTAGAGGTCAAAGGATACAAGAATGAAAACTTTGTCCGGAGCATATCTTCTTCATGCATAGAGGGATTTTGATGAAAGTTGGCACAATTGTTTACCATCATGAGACGGAGTGTCGTGCGCAAAACCAGGTCCCTAGGTCTCAGGTCAAGGTCACACTTAGAGGTCAAAGGATACAAGAATGAAAACTTTGTCCAGAGCATTTCTTCTTCATGCATGGAGGGATTTTAATATAACTTGGCACAAATGTTCACCACCATGAGATGGAGTGTCATGCGCAAGAACCAGGTCCCTAGGTCTAAAGTCAAGGTCACACTTAGAGGCCAAAGGTCAGATACAAGAATGACTTTGTCCGAAGCATTTCTTCTTCATGCATGGGAGGATTTTGATGTAATTTGGCACAATTGTACACATCATGAGACGAAGTGTCATGCGCAGGTCCCTGCTTTAGAATAACTTCCCTTTGTTGTTACTATAAATAGCTTAGATTGTAACTTTTTCATTACTAGTCATAGGGAAAAATCGAGACCACTTTTCTGTAGTACAACATGCATGTTACATCCAGTTTTGAGGTGTATTTTGACCAATCTCTACCTGGTAAGGAGTTTTGTGTGGACTTACATTTTTTTTTTTTTTTTTAAGATTAACTTCCTTTAGTTGTTACTATAAATAACTTATATTGTAACTTTATTGTAATTGACCGTAGGGAAAAATCAAGACCACTTTTCTGTGGTACAACATAGATGTTACTTTCAAATTTTCTGTGTATTTTAAGGTATCTCTACCTGGTAAGGAGTTTTTATGTGGATTTAGAAAAACAAAATAATTACAATAATTACTAAACAACCACAAAAAAATTCCATTTGCAAATACAGGTGCTAGAGTAAAGAAATTTGCTGTGACGGGCGTATATTGTGACATTCTGGCACTCTTGTTTATAATTGACTGTAGGGAAAAACCAAGACCACTTTTCTGTGGTACAACATAGTTGCTATTTTCTAATTTTAGGTGTATTTTAAGGTATCTCTACCTGGTAAGGAGTTTTTTGTGGACTTAGAAAAACCAAAAGAATTACAATGATTACTAAACAACCACAAAATTAAAATTACATCTGCAAATACAGGTGCTAGAGTAAAGAAATTTGCTGTGACGGGCGTATATTGTGACATTCTGGCACTCTTGTTTAATAAGTTTTATCAGTAATTAAATGTTGATACTGGTTTATGTTGTATTCAAATTGACATGTATCATGCCACTTGCCATTTGTAGCTGTTTTGACAGCGCATTTTAGTACAAAGACAGAATTGTTCATATATTGTTAGACATCAACTTTGTTTTGATAAGAAAATATCTCCTTTCAGATTATTTGGTATTAAATTATAGCAAGAATTAAGAATTTTTTTAACTTTTTTTTCAATTCTAGCAGGTATACATGTAATCAATTTGGTCAGGTTCGCGTCATTTTTCGTCCGAACAGGTGTTGTATTCAAGCGGTCTTAACGTGAAATTTAGCCTGGTGACCCATACATTTTTGGCCATTTTTATGTTCACAATACAATTATCTATACACAAGAAAAACAGGGAAAAAATCTATGAAACAGGTTTTTCAAAATTTTAAAAAGTATTCTTCACTATGGGTATTTTTCGTTGAAAAAGTTCACAAAAGTGAATATAAAACAAGATTTTTTTTTCGTTTGTACCCATTATTGTAATAGTATTACAAATATGACTATGATGTGAAATAAGTATATAATAAAATATGTAAAAAGAAAAAACCTTATTGTGCTGTCTTGATGCATATTTTGGTTGGTATTTATAAAAAAGCAGAAAATGTTGAAAATGTTGAAAAATCGCTGGCAGTTTCAGCAACAGTGGGTGTGTTCAAAACATTTTCACAAAAACAAGCCTTGTGACCCATTGTTTTTATTTGTTCATTGTTTTCAGCACAAATTTTCCTATCATATATATCATGTGAATTTGAAAAAAATCTATGAAAGCAAAAAAGCTATAGGAATTCACTTCAAGGAGGTAGGTTACCTTGTTACCAGGGTAAATTCAAATTAGTTGAACCGCAGTGATTTTTTGTATTTCGTGTAATTTAATGTTTTAACTGCTACAATTTCAGTTCCGTTTATCTCTGTCCCTTCAAGTACAATTTTTATCCAGGTTTGAAGTACATGACCCTCTTAAGGTATTTTATATAGAAAGAAGAAGGAAAATACGGATATTTAACACTTTTCAGTGTATTTTGGTTTCATTGTTATCCGTAGAAGTCTGCATAATTAATAGTTTTACTAGTATGCGCATAAGCTTTCTTATAAAAGCTTAAAATGTATATGTCGCGGGGCTCGTGTTTCCATGGTAACGCATTTTCTCTCATTTTTCAACAATTATATATGAAAACGGGTTTTTCGACGGCTTCAGTGCCATTCTGTTATTGACCAACATGGAATATTTGGGTTATATGATTAGCAAAATACCAAGAACTTTACATGGTACTATGTTTTTCTTAAAGTTTAGAGTAACCATGGCAACAGAGATGTTTAAAATAGCTTATATGTTGCCTTTTATCGTAATTTCTTATAAGAAATATTATATAAAATTATCTTTCTTGTTAATGTAGCTTTAAAACATCTTATTTCTAACGTTAGTAATATTTTCTTATGAATTACAGTTAATTTAACAAATTTCACAGCTTAAAATACTTACAGCAGTGCCCGTCGTCTGACATTTTTATTGAAAAATCGTTCTGCATGCTGCAATTATTCTCATGGATATTGTTGAAATGAAAATAAAAAGCCGAAGCTGTGTTCCTTAAATAGACCAGTGTCAACGCTTTTGAATTTTACAATTAGACATATAGGTCACGGGCTTCGTTTCCATGGTAACATCAATTTAATTTAAGACACCACAATTTTATACTGAAATTTTAACAATTTTAGAGCTTAGTTTTAGTATTTAAGTAACAAATTATCAACGGAAACTGGGAAATAGGTATAACAAATCAAACTGCCCAATTTTTATTTGTAAATGACCGTAATAAGTTACCTTTCAGCCATCTATATTCCAAATCACATCAGTTACCATCATCCATTTTCTTACATTCCGCATAACATTTCAATATAATTACATAAAAGAAGCAAAATATTGATCATTTTTCAGAGCAAAAGACTAATAAAAAGTATTTCAGCAAATAATGGCTGTTTAAAAATAGTTCAAATAAAGAAAACGCACAGAATAACGTACTTTCAAAATAAATGCTATTAATTTTGCGCGGTAACTGACACGTAACGCAATGACGTCATTTAAGGCAACAATGTTTTGAAGCGTTTCTGCGGCAATTCATTCATTATTTCTGCATTATTAAACCATTAAACATAAGATCGGAGGTAGGTTCAAGATTTATTTCCAGAAGAATGGATATACAAACACATTTAGTTTGTCGTAAACGTCGTCGTAAATCGTCACGTTAGCTTCCGGTTGGACATGCGCACTTACAAATATCAAGGTAACCTACCTCCTTAAGTAAGCAAGAAAGCAAATTGTAAGCAAGAGGCACTGTAAGCAGGCAAAAGGCACTGTAACTTTGTAAGTAAACAAAAGGGCACAATAAGTAAACAAATGGACACTGTAGAATAAGCCAGGAAGGACTATTGTTACTTTCTGAACTCAAAACGAGTGATGGCAGACCATAGTAGAAGATGTTAAGTTTTCTATTGATTGCTTTCAGATTATTCCCAGTACCAGGGTTACCAGTACCCTGCTGGTGCATACTCGACAACACAAGCATCTACTACCAGTGCTGCTCCTGGCTATAATTACGGTTACGACTACACACAGGCAGGATACGGCAGCTATGACGGTTACTCTGGTATGTTTCTGTATTCCTTAAAGATGACTTAGTAGATATGTATGTCATTGTATTGTTCACAATACTGATACACAGTTTGGGATATAAAAAAGGCCCTACCAAATTGTTTTGGAGATGTTGCCTTAAGAGACAAAACATGATAAGTAAAGACTAGAACTTTATGAAAGAAGTGCCCCTGCAGATACACTGGGGAAAAGTTACATGTACTTTAAAATGAATATTTTCCCGTTGTTTCATTTTGATATTGTTGGGTGAAAAAATGTTTTTATGCCCCCCTTCAAAGAAGGAGGGGTATATTGTTTTGCAGATGCCGGTCAGTCTGCCGATCGGTATGTAGATCAATCCATTTCTGGATGATAACTCCAGAAGGCTTGGACCTAGGATCATTAAAGTTTATAGGGAGGTTGTTCATAACCAGCAGATGAACCCTATTGATTTTGATATCAGTAGGTCAAAGGTCAAGGTCACAGTGACCTGTTATAACTCAAGAATGCTTGGGCCTAGGATCATGAAAGTTGATATGAAGGTTGGTCATAAGCATGCAGATGACCCCTATTGATTTTGAGGTCAGTAGGTCAAAGACACAGTGACCTGGGACAGTTAAACGGTTTCTGGATGATAAATCAAGAATGCCTAGACCTAAGATCATAAAAGTTGTGATAAGGAGGTTAATCATGACCAGCAGATGACCCCTATTGATTTTTAGCCACTGTGACCTTAACCTTTGACGTACTGACCTAAAAATTTTAGGTCAGTAGGTCAAAGGTTAAGGTCACAGTGACCCAGAAGTTAAACTGTTTACAGACGATAACTTGAGAACATTTGTGCCTAGGATCATGAAAGTTGATGGGAAGGTTGGTCATGAGCAGCAAATGACCCCTATTGATTTTGAGGTCAGAGGTCAAGGTCACAGTGACCCAGAACAGTTTAACGGTTTCCGGATGATAACTCAAAAATGCTTTGACCTAGGATCATGAAAGTTGATAGGGAGGTTTATCATGACCAGCAGATGACCCCTGTTGATTTTGAAGACAGTAGGTCAAAGTTCAAGGTCACATTTACCAAGAACAGTTAAATCATTTCCGGATGATAACTCAAGAACATTTGGGCGTAGGGTCATGAAAATTGATAGGGAGGTTTGTTATGACCAGCAGATGACCCCTATATATTTTGAGGTCAGTAGGCCAAAGGTCAAGGTCACAGTGAACCGGAACAGTTTAACTGTTTCCAGACTATAACTCGAGAATGCTTGGGCCTAGGATTATGAAACTTAATAGGGAAATTGATCATGATCAGCAGATGACCCCTATTGATTTTGAGGTCAGTAGGCTAAAGGTCAAGGTCACATTGACACAGAACAGTAGAACTTTTGAATACAATGACCAAATAATTTGTGTGCAACTACTGAATGCATCAAGGGGGACATTTCGTGTTCTTTGAGCTCTTGTTAACATGGTTTCTGTTATTGAAGTTTAAACCTTAACGGTATTTAAGAAACGGTATGTTTCATCTTTTATTGAAAGACATGAAATATACAAATACATTATTTGGTTGCCTTCTTGGTGTTATGAAATTTGTCTGTGTATGCCAGGTTAGGATATTGCCTGACTACGGTGGAGCTAGACGTGAATATACATGCAGGCTCCACCTGATGGGCAGATACAGACTAGAATAAATTTGCAGGCCTCTCCTTCTAGGATGATGCGTCACTTCACTGTTTAAAATTTACTGAATGTTAACACCTTCCAAGTCCCTCCCCAAATTGTGTGATGGGAGTAAACTTAGATTTGCCCTTGTCTGTATGTCTATCTGTCCAAATTTGTGTCATGCGTATTTAAAAAAAAGAATATTTGACTTAGAGACATCAAACCTCATAGGTTTGTTGATCAGCATTGTGAAGATGTACACTGTTGTTTCGGGTTTTTTTTTCACACAAGCGGGCCAGAGTTATGACCATTGACTTAGAAATTGTCTGTCCATACAAATTTGTATTGTGCATATCTCGAAATGTATTTTTCCTAAAGCCATCAAACCTCATGGGGTTGGGCGGTTTGTGTTCTGCATGTTACTGTGTTTGTTTCAGCTCAGAGCTATGGGTACGGACAGGGGTATGACTACAGTGCTTATGGATACTACAATCAGGCAGGAACTGCTGCTTCTGCCCCGGCTACTGGAACTCCAGCTACTGCAGCCCCAACCAGGTAAGTCAAAGTGATAGGTGAACACAGTTTAACCTCTCACAATGACACCATCAATAAGCAAACACATTTTTATTTACATTGACAGATTTTTTCCTTCCCATTAGATTGATTCTCAGTAAAGTAACCTCTCTAATTTTCAGTGAACACATTTTAATCTCCTTCCCATTAGATTGATTTTCAGTAAAGTAACCTCTCTAACGGTATAAACTCTTTTCGGTGAACACATTTTAATCTCTCAAGTTTTGTTAGGTTTAGTGGATACTAATGTTATCATTTTGAGTATCTTTTAGCTCCTTTGTTTAAAATCTGTTTCTTGAATTTGTACCCAATTTCTATTGCTGTCTTGGACAATGAAGTTTTTATACACATGAAATTACACATACACTATAATTTTTCCAATTTTGATTCAAACAAGGGACATAATTCACAGGATACTAGTCTAAACAAGCCTGTTATTAAATTTGATCAAGATATTATACTAGAGTATACATTTTCAGCACAACTGAAGCCAAGCCTGCTGATACTTCAACAAGTGCACCACAAGCTACTACAGGTTAGTAGTCTGAAAACATAGTCTCTAGTATGGTAAGATAAGTAGAAATACAGAAAGTTCCCTATAGGCCTCTTAAGGTAAGTTCACTGAAATCATGTTCTGCTATTATTGAAGCTTAGTTGAAGGCCTCTGTTTGTTGCTGCAGATTAGTTAAGTACCATGAAATCATAGCTCTATTGGAGTTTTGTTAGTAGAAGGTACACAAAGTGCTGTAAATTGCCTGTACAGGTAGCACACTGAAATCATGGTCTCTTATTAGGTCTGCTTAGTAGTAGGTACACAAAGTTCCCTATAGGCCACAGTGTACTGGTCCGGACATGCCTTGTGGTCTTTAAGTCAAACAGAATCGTCATGAGGAGTCTTTAACTGGAATTTGAAATATATTGAATTCTATATTTATGCCAGAAGGTAGCTGCTTTCAAATCAGATTGCTTACAGTTAATGGTTCTGCTACAGTCTTGGCATAAACAGTGCCTTCAGGGGCACTTGGTTTGAACATTTACATTTGACTTTAATTGTATTGGTTTGTTTTTAGCTCACCTGAGCAATGCTCAGGTGAGTTTTTCTGATCACTCAATGTCCGGCGTCCGTCGTCTGTCTGTCTGTCGTCTGTCGTCTGTCGTCTGTCGTCTGTCAACATTTAGCTTGTGTATGCGATAGAGGCTGTATTTTTCAATTAATCTTCATGAATTTTGGTCAGAATGATAACCTTGATGAAATCTAGGCCGAGTTCGAAAATGGGTCATCTCGGGTCAAAAACTAGGTCACTAGGTCAAATCAAAGAAAAACCTTGTGTATGCGATAGAGGCTGTATTTTTCAATTGATCTTCATGAATATTGGTCAGAATGATAACCTTGATGAAATCTAGGCCGAGTTCGAAAATGGGTCATCCCGGGTCAGAAACTAGGTCACTAGGTCAAATCAAAGAAAAACCTTGTGTATGCGATAGAGGCTGTATTTTTCAATTGATCTTCATGAATATTGGTCAGAATGATAATCTTGATGAAATCTAGGCCGAGTTCGAAAATGGGTCATCTCGGTTCAAAAACTAGGTCACTAGGTCAAATCAAAGAAAAACCTTGTGTATGCGATAGAGGCTGTATTTTTCAATTGATCTTCATGAATATTGGTCAGAATGATAATCTTGATGAAATCTAGGCCGAGTTCGAAAATGGGTCATCTCGGTTCAAAAACTAGGTCACTAGGTCAAATCAAAGAAAAACCTTGTGTATGCGATAGAGGCGGTATTTTTCAATTGATCTTCATGAATTTTGGTCAGAATGATATCCTTGATGAAATCTAGGCCGAGTTTGAAAATGGGTCATCTCGGGTCAAAAACTAGGTCACTAGGTCAAATCAAGGAAAAACCTTGTGTATGCAATAGAGGCTGTATTTTTCAACTGATCTTCATGATATTTAGCCAGAATGATTACCTTGATAAAATCTAGGCTGAGTTCGAAAATGGGTCATCTGGGATCAAAAACTAGGTCACTAGGTCAAATCGAAGAAAAACATTGTGTATGCAATAGAGGATGTAGTTTTCAATTGATCTTCATGAAATTTGGTCAGAGTGATTGCCTTGATGAAATCTAGGTCGAGTTTGAATATGGGTTATCTGAGGTCAAAAACTAGGTCACTAGATCAAATTAAAGAAAAATCTTGTGTATGCGATAGAGACTGTTTTTTTCAATTGATTTTTATGAAATTTGGTCAGGATGATTGCCTTAATGAAATCTAGGTCGAATTTGAATATGGGTCATCTGAGGTCAAAAACTAGGTCACTTGGTCAAATCAAAGAAAAAACTTGTGTATGTGATAGAGGCTGTATTTTTCAATTGATCTTCATGAATTTTGGTCAGAATGATTGCCTTGATAAAATCTAGGTCGAGTTTGAACATTTGGTCATCTAGGGTCAAAAACTAGGTCATATCTAAGAAAATGCTTGTTTTATCACAAGAGACCAATTTTTTGGTCCAATCTTAATGAAAATTGGTCAGAATATTAATTTTTGTTTCCATGAAATCACTAGGTCAGACATGTTTTACACTGTTATGGTGTGTTTCTTAGGTGAGCGACCTAGGGCCATCTTGGCCCTCTTGTTTTAACCAAATAAACATCTTACTGGGTCGATATTCTAATGATATTAAGACAGTCTTTTCTATGGTACATGTTAATTGCAGGTCAGTCTGCTAGTCTGAGTACACAGGCACCCCCACCCCCACCTCCAGATGCACAGACTACAACCACTCAGAGTTCTTCCTGGGGTGGGAGCTATTCAGCTGGTAACTATGGGAACCAGGCAGGTTACTATGGTCATCCAGCAGGAAGTTACGCAACTCAAGCTGGTAGCTATGGGTATGGTCAGCAACAGGCTGGGTATAGTCAGCAACAGACTGGGTATGGTCAGCAGCAAACTGGTTATGGTCAACAGCAGACTGGTTATGGTCAGCCGCAGCAGACTGGTTATGGTCAGCCGCAGCAGACTGGTTATGGTCAGCAACAGCAGCAGGCTGGATATGGTCAGCAGCAGCAGCAGCAGCAGCAGGCTGGATATGGTCAGCAGCAGATAGACTACAGTCAGGCATCATCTGGATACAGTCAACAACAGCAAGGAGCTTCTGGTTATGGTAGTAATGCTGGTCAACAGCAGTCTACTTATGGCAGCAGTTCCTGGCCGCAACAGTCAAATAACAGCCAGCAGCAGTCCAGTAATAATCAGCAGCAGTCGGGCTATGATCAACAGCAGTCAGGCTACGATCAACAACAGTCAGGTTACAATCAGCAGCAATCAGGCTTTAATCAGCAACAGTCTAGTGCTAGTCAGCAGCCGTCTGGATATGAACAGCGGAAAACTGGATATGGACAACCACAGAAGGGGGGATATAATCAAGGTGATTATGAGCAAAAAAGCTCAAATGAAAATAAGACAAATACAAGTAATGTTGATAATAATCAAGGTACCTATTACAGCGGCATCCAGAACACGGAAAATTACACAAGTTCCCAGAGTGACAGGGGCTCTTTCAGTGGGAGCCGTGGAAGGGGTGATAAAGGTCACTCTGGATTTGTGGGTAGTCGGGGGAGAGGTGATGGAGGTCACACCGGATTTGGGAACAGTCGTGGGGGATTTTCAGGAAATCGTGAGGGGTTCTCGGGGAATAGGGGCGGGAGAGGAGGTTATGGAAATAGCAGTAGAAGTTCCTTTAGCAGTCAAAGTGATCAAGGTGATGATAAAATGAGCTCATCAAATGATGAGTTTGATGCTAGAAATTACAGGGATGACTCTCATAATAGAAATAACAATAGAGGAAGAGGTGGTAGAGATTTTGGGAGAGGAGGTTACTCTGAAAGAGGTAGAGGTAGCTTTGAAAGTGGAAGGGATGGATTTAAAAGTCAGTGGACTGGTGATAATAGTGAATCAAGTGATGATTTTAGGATAAATTCATCTGATGGAGGTTTCAGAAGAGGAGGAGGTGTTGGAAGGGGATTTGGGGCAGGAAGAGGTTACAGTGATAGAAAAGATTCTAGTGATCAAAGTGATGCTGAAAGTAAAAGTTTTGGCAAAGACAAAGATAGTTTCGGGTTTGGGCAGGGAAGGGGCAGAGGTTCATTTGGACAGAGTGGAGAACAGGGAAATGTGAGGGGTGGCTTTGGAAGGGGCAGTCAGGGAGATAGTTTTGGAAGTGGCAGCCAGGGAGATGGTTTTGGAAAGGGCAGTCAAGGAGATGGTTTTGGAAGGGGAAATCAGGGAGGTGGTTTTGGAAGGGGAAGGGGCAGTCAGGGAGATGGTTTTGATAGTGATCAGGGAGGTGGTTTTGGTAGAGATGATCATGGAAATTTTAGAGGGAGAGGCTTTGGTGGAGACAAAGGTGGGTTTGGAAGAGGTCGTGACAGAGGAGGCAGAGGTGGATTTGGGAGGGACAAAGATCAAGGGGATGATGGTGAATATGGAAGTAGTTGGGACAATGGTGACAATAGAGGGGGTTTTGGAAGAGGCCGTGGGCAAGCAGGCAGAGGTGGTTTTGGAAGAGACGGAGATCAGGGTGATGATGGTGAATTTGGATTAAGTTGGGACCAGAAAATCAGTCGAGGTGGTTTTGGAAGAGGCCGTGGCCAGGGTGGTAGAGGTGGTTTTGGAAGAGACGGAGACAAGGGTGATGATGGTGAATTTGGATTAAGTTGGGACCAGAATAGCAGTCGAGGTGGTTTTGGAAGAGGCCGTGGCCAGGGTGGTAGAGGTGGTTTTGGAAGAGACAAAGATCAGGGGGATGATGGTAAATTTGGAAGAAGTGGAGAAGAGGGAAACAATAGAGGGGGCTTTGGAAGAGGCCGTGGGCAAGGAGGTAGAGGAAGTTTTGGAAGAGACACAGACCAGGGTGATGATGGTGACTTTGGATTAAGTTGGGACCAGAATATCAGTCGAGGAGGCTTTGGAGGAGGACGTGGCCAGGGTGGTAGAGGTGGCTTTGGAAGAGACAGAGATCAAGGGGATGGTGGCGAATTTGGAAGGAGTGGGGACCAAGGAAATATGAGAGGTGGTTTTGACAGAGGAGGAAACTACGGAGGGGACAGAGGTGGTTTTGGACAAGGAAGGGGTCAAAGTGGAGAAAGAGGTGGGTTTGGAAGAGGTAATAGAGGTGGATTTGGACGTGGGCGGGATCAAGGTAATGACCGTGGAGGATTTGCAGGAAGAGGAAGGGGAAGTATAGAAGAATCAAAGAATGAATCTGGAATTGAAAGTCTGCAGACAAGTGTTAAATCTTCCATTGATACATCTAAGCCAGACATCAAACGCAAGCCAGAAAGGTTAGAGCTGTCTCCAGCAAAGAAAAAGAAAGAAGAGGAAAAAATTGATATTGCACCATTTATCCAAGCTCATATTGAAGAGCATTGTACAGTAAATGAAGAGGCCAGAAAACTTGCCGAGGAAGCCCTCAAGAAAATGATGCAGCCAGCTTACTGTGTTTTGTGTAATGCAAGGATGAGTGGTTCTCCCCAGGCAATGATGCATTACCAAGGCAAAAATCATAATAAAAAAATAAAGAATTTTATAACATGTGGGATGACAAAGTATGCAGAGAAAGTGAAAGAAGATGAAAGTAAGACAGAAGAAGAACGAGCAAAGGAAAAAGCTGAAGAAGAGGAGAAAAATAGAATTCTGGACCAAAAAGTCGCGGAGGTTTGCAAAAAGTTTTGTATGGTGTTGGCTGTTTGGAAATATGTAGGATGGTTTAACTTGCATTACATAATGATATTACTGGACACAGTAAAAAGAAAAAAGAGACTTGGAATAAGATCTCAACCAAAATTCTCCAGAAAAGTTTGAGCCAGTCTTTTTTGTCAAAGACATCAATGCTATCAAAATTATGTCTCTACTGGCTGTTACTGTTTTATCCACCAAATCAGTAACAGAGTTTTTCCTGAATTTTTGCTTCACTTTTCAAGATCTATATCATTCTAAAGATTTCCAAGGATGGAAGTATGAACTGTTTGAATCTTCAAGGATGTATTTCATAATGTCATTTTCATGGCCAAAATTATTTTTTCCCTGGTCCATGAAGTGTTTAAAGAAAATTTTTAAAATGTGCTAAAATTCTCAAAAGTTTTTACACATAAATGTTGCTTTAGTGTTAACTAAGATACCCTGAAAGTTTTATGTGACTAAATGAACAGAATCTGATATTGTCGAAACTGAAATTTCGATACTTTTAATGTCCAAAATGGCAAAAATTTGGAAAGAAATTGGGGGGAAAGTCTGAAAATTTATTCTAAACCTATTGGTATATTTTGAAAATTTAAAAAGTTTGCATTACCACCCTAAGCGGACTTGGAATGATATATATTATTGTCAATATCGTCAACTATTCAAAACAAAAATTGATGAAAAGCCTTGTCACAGAGAAGGTCGATAAAACAGTAGGTCCTAAAATCCCTCATGTCTTCATGCAGCCTACACTAACTTATTACCAAAGAGAACTTAATGAAAGCTTTACAGGTTTTTTTATTATTATTTTTTTTTTAGAAAAAGAATTATTTCATTTTCATGATTACAACTTCAGTGCTATTCTGTGAAAGTGACAATAGGATGACTCATATTTGCTTGTCCTCTTTTTTTCATGGACAAAAAAGTGATTTTTCAGATACAGATTTTAGATTTTTAAGAAAATTTGTCACCATGTTAGTGTTCCTTTTCTCATTATCTTATTAGAATTGTATCATTATTTAGATAAACAGGGAAAAGAATTGTTTAAATGAAATGTGCAAAAAACATTAACACAGAACTTTGCATTTTCCCTGTCAAGCGTTCTCTGCAGTTGGATTGTATCAGAATAAGATTTCTTATCATAAGTGTATACCAGGTACATTCTTCTGTTTAAGGTAGTTAACCTAATTGACAGCAGTTCTAGTGCGATTACATTTTCTATGTAAATTTTCTCCAGCCGTAGCTCCTATGGGCATTTGGCTTTCCATAACAAGAAGGAAAGGCCAGCATTCCATACAGAGAGTAATTAATCCCATGAAAATTGCTGACAGTAAATGTGGACCCACTGTCTTAACTCATCCCCCACCCACCAGACACCCTTCTCAGATATTTTGGGAGCACCAAGATTTGCCTGTGTCCGCATGTCTGTCTGCCCATTCAAATTTATGCCATGCATATCTCAAAAAGTAGCTGTCTAGAGTTGTTAAAAATTATATGATTTTATGCAGCCTATAAAGTTATGCATCTGGCATTATGTGTGGCATTTTCCTGGCTTGACCAGAGTTATGGCCATTGACTTATGTCAAAAATAGGGCGTAATGTTTGTGTCACATGTATTTCAAAATGTGTTTGACCTACAGTTTTAAAAGCCCACTCGCTTAGTTCAATAGGGAGAGGACAGATCTATGGATCACAGGGTCTTGAGTTTGGTCCTCAGGTGGTGTGTATGTTCTCCATGACGATTTGATTAAAGGACATTGTCCCTCACCACTGATTCATGTGGGGAAGTTGGCAGTTACTTGGGGAGAACAGGTTTGTACTGTTACAGAATCCAGGAACACTAGTTGGGTTAACTGCCCGCCGTTACGTAACTGAAAAATGGCATTTAACCTAAAACAAGCAAACAAAATGGGCTTGAAATCATACAGGAATATTATTCAGCTTGTGAAGTTTTGTACCTGGCATTTTGTTGGGGATATTACTCAGCCAGACCACAGACCTGAGTTGGGCTCTTAATGATGGACATAAACCAAAAAGTATTCAACCTAGTCATGAAACATAGAAATATTATTCAGCATGACAAAGTAAAGTTGTGCACCTGGCAATTTTTAGGGGATTTTACTTGGCCAGGCCAGAGTTATGGCAAAAGTTTCTCAGAGTTTGTTTCACATAATAGGAATCCCTCACTTTGTTAGAATGTTGTTGAGCATGTGAAGGTATGCACCAAATTATATTTTTATTGCTTACCCCTCCAGTTTCTTTTATCTTCAGGAGCTGTGAAATCTGATTTTGGCTTACTTGACCATTTTTGACAAGAGTCATTTAGATCTTGTCCATAATGAAAAATATTTTTTAATTCTACTTGTCCATGTGGGCTCTGGGACAAGCTAGGCAAATCAGAATTTAATTTTGCCACCCCTGATCTTGTGTTTCCTTAATACCGGGGGTATCCTTGTCTCGCATTATCATCAAGTATTGTGTGACAGTAAGTAGGGGCACCTATGTTCTTTGAGCATCTAGTTTACTAAAAGAAAAATTCAAAATCTAGAAATGGTAGTCTACCATTATGTTGATTGTCACCTCTGCAAGGAACTAGTGTACGTTAAATAAGCAGGTACAGTATTTTCATGCTGGAGTGGCAAAATTTACCTTCAGTTTTGTCCTTGGTAAGATTTATGAAAGGAAATCTAATGTGATGCAGTTTGATTGTTGAAAATGATTGTCATAAAATGCAAACAAAAATTCTAAGAATAGTCAGAATACCCAGTTGCAGTATAGATGTGAGTTTGTCTGGAAAAGAATGTCTTTTGTCTCCATTTCCTCTAACTGATCCATCTGTGTGGTGACTAGTTGAAAAAAGACTGGTCACTAGTGGAGCTGGCTCCATTGCAGCTGGTAATTTCCAGTTATTTCCATTTGCACAGTGTAGAAAAGGTATAAATAATTACATATATAAAACAGTTTAATTGTGAGATTTCAGTCACAAAGTACTGTAACATTAGGACTTGCTTACAATTACTCCTACTAAAACATGTCGAAAACATGTTCTGTTTCAAGCATGTCAGTTTTCTGCTCACTGTGAGGTGAGTTGTTGTGATCACTCACCATTCATCGTCTGGCGTCCGTCTGTCCACACTTCTCTTCAAACAACATCTCCTCTGAAATTATTCTGATTCATCAAAAAAGATAGCCACCAGGGGGCATGGTCACTTTCCTTTTATGCATATAATGGAAATTTCAAAAATCTTGTCTGAAGCTGCTGGCCCGATTTTATTATAACTTTACACAAATGTCTTGTATGGCCTTTTACAAAGGTTATACTAATTATACTGTTTTGTAAAAAAAAAATGACTGCCAAGGGGTTTGGTCTCTTTCCTATGTAGCGGAAACTTCAAAAATCTTTTTGTTTGATTATTGCCTCTTAGTACCCTATGTCATCATTGTTTAAGCAAGTGGTGTAACTCAGGTGAGCAATATAGGGGCCATCATGGCGCTCTTGTTATCACACATGATGCTTGATTTAGCTGTAAATGGAAGAGAATAACCCTTAGCCTGCTGGCAGCAGATGATTCTGCCTTTGCTACCAGTGCAGACCAAGATCAGCCTTCATGTCCGTGCAGTCTGATCATGGTCTGCACTGTTCGCTATTCAGTCAGTAAATTTTCATTGAAAACCCCTTTGAATAATAAGTGGTACTGTCCAAATTGAAAGATAGACCAGTCCATTATAGAAATATAGCAGGGTAAGGAAAAATATTTTTCTGCATAAACAAGGAAGCTTGAATTTTTCTTCCTGAAGTGATACTGTTTGTGATGTCAATTTTTCTTCCTGAAGTGGTTCTGTTTGTGGTTTCTCATTGTGTCCGATAATGATGAGGAAATACTACATAAGTGTAAATTAATACAAGGTCACATTGACCTTAGTGATTACTGATATTTTATAAAAGTACAGTTCACCAAGAATAATAGTGCAGTTTCTGGAAAGTGCAAGAATTTAATGCATTTTTCAGACGGCTGTGGATCTGGTTATATTGGGTTTGGGATTGGTTAATTTTAAGTAATATTTACTAATACAGAACAGGCTAAAATACAAAATATTCCTTCTAGAATCTCATGTGAAGATGTAAGACCAATATGCTATGATATGACACACTGAAGATACACACAACTAATTGCTTCATGTTTGAAACAGCATCTTCGCGAAAGTCAGAAAGCTTTATAATATTCTGTGATTTGTTGTAAGGAAAAACTGTACAGTCAGGGTAGATAACTCTTCCAAACTTGGATTAATAAGATATTAGCTGTAGTTTCGTTTGATTCATATTCTGAATATGATGTTGAAACAAACTTGCTGTCTGTTTTCTGGCCATTCTGTAGCATGTCATTGACTTGTTTATGGTTGAGAAATTTGGGGTGATATTTTAGTGTATATTCTTTAACCTGCAGGCTGATCTTGGTCTGCACTGGTCGCAAAGGCAGAAATATTCACCCCCAGCAGGCTAAAGGTTAAAGGAGTGAAAGTTTTACTTTTCATGACTTATTTGAATTTCTGTATATAAACTACAATCTTGCATGTTGTTCTTTATAAGTACAGTTTAAACATGTTTACAAAGCAATTCCAGTTTCCTGGGAAATATATAAATATGAAGGCAAGAACTACTTCTGAAAGGCAGCTTTTCAGCCTTTTGGATGGATCTGCAGTTATCTTACCCTGATTGTGTAGTTTTTCCCCGACATGTCACATCACGATAAACTAAAAATGAAAACATTACTGTCATGATTTTTATATCGGGGCTTATTTAAATTTCTGAAGTGTTACAAATATGTTAAAGTTCAGCTAATTTCAATGATTTGGTGCAAAGAAGCTTATAGTTACATTGAAATAAAGTAACTGCATTGAGAAATGGCAAATATACCATGTAACACTTGACAAATTGAAGTAAAGCAGTGATACAAAAATCTGAAGAGGAGAAATCTACATTTTGAGTAAACCTGAATTTCTACAGAATGGAATCCTTGTATTGGTTATGCAAACAAGGTTGAGTACTAAGCTGCATTGAGAAAGCCTTGATCTGTGATATTATGTTTGCTTTTAATTTTGTTTTCAGTATTTGTTGTACTTCAAAATCATGTATTGTTTAAGTATTAACACTTGATAATTAGTTTCCTTATCTTGAGATCTTTTTAAACTTAACCTTACACTGAAGGGGGTCATAGCTTTGCACTGAAAGGGTTCATATACTTGCTCAAAAGGGGTTCATAGACTTGCACTAAAGGGATTCATAGCCTTGCATGGAAGGGGTTCATAGCGCTTCTCTGAACAGTTTCTTAGCCTTCCTTGGAATATGTTAATAGTTTTGCATAGAACAGGTTCATACCCTTGCAAAGAAGGGGTTCATAGCCTTGCATGGAAGGGGTTCATAGCCTTGCATGGAAGGGGTTCATCGCCTTGCATGGAAGGGGTTCATAGCCTTGCATGGAAGGGGTTCATAGCCTTGCAAAGAAGGGGTTCATAGCCTTGCATGGAAGGGGTTCATAGCCTTGCAAAGAATGTGTTCATAGCCTTGCATGGAAGGGATTCATAGCCTTGCAAAGAAGGGGTTCATAGCCTTGCATGGAAGGGATTCATATCCTTGCAAAGAATGGGTTCATAGCCTTGCATGGAAGGGGTTTATAGCCTTTCTCTGAACAGTTTCTTAGCCTTCCTTGGAATATGTTAATAGTTTTGCGTAGAACAGGTTCATACCCTTGCAAAGAAGGGGTTCATAGCCTTGCATGAAAGGGGTTCATAGCCTTGCATGGAAGGGATTCATAGCCTTGCAAAGAAGGGGTTCATAGCCTTGCATGGAAGGGGTTCATAGCCTTGCAAAGAAGGGGTTCATAGCCTTGCATGGAAGGGATTCATAGCCTTGCAAAGAAGGGGTTCATAGCCTTGCATGGAAGGGATTCATAGCCTTGCAAAGAAGGGGTTCATAGCCTTGCATGGAAGGGGTTCATAGCCTTGCAAGAAGGGATTCATAGCCTTGCAAAGAAGGGGTTCATAGCCTTGCATGGAAGGGGTTCATAGCCTTTCACTGGAGGGTTTCTTATTTTTTCATGGAGGGTCATTTTAATGACTTGGAATGTTGAAGGTCATTGTGGCTCTTTATAAAATCTGAAAACTTGGATATACATTTATACCCATGTTCCTAAATATTAATTGAGGCACTCTTTTTGACTTCCTAGAGGGAATATCAAAAAAGGTCACTGACTATCAATGGATGGGAAGATGCAGTATAGGAGAAGAAATTTTTGATTCGTATTATTATTATTTGAAGCTCTTTATTGACAGACAGTAACTGTTAGTTTAAGGGAAAAACTTACATTGGCATATTTTAAGTTTCACATTTCAAGAGTTATGGCCCTTTATAAACAGGAACCTGTTTTAAGAGAGTGCATGTTCATTGGCATGTTGGAAGTTTTGCCTTTGAATTTGCTCAAACTTTGCTAACAAATTAACAGTTAGTATTCTAACAGAAATTCAGTGTATTCAGCATTTTCTCTAGCAGGGTGTCAAAGGCAATCAATTCGTGAATTACTTTTGGAAAGTGGTTGCGAAATCTTGCTAGTGTTTGCGCGTAAAAAAAAAGACAGAACTTCGGTAGATGGAGTTGTATTTTGAAGTTCGAGTATGAGTATAAGACAAGAATAAATTTGCACGTAAAAAAAGCAAAATGACGTATTCGACACAATATAAGATATATACAAATGTTGATTAAATATAAACTGGTTTGTCAAGTTATTATTACGGCTCTATTATTCCCAACAAATTACTTCGTCGCGAAGAAGTTTGTAGTGAAAAGAGAAATCACAAAATGGTACGTTATGACCATTATAATGCAATCTAGGAATTAGTTTGATGCATTTTTATGATATATCATATTCTTATAAAGTAACGAATTAATAATTTTTGCTTCAACATCTGCTTACAGGGAGACATAATTGACAAAAAATAATCGGAACTGGTTATGGCACGGAACCTGGAGTTGTCATACATATATGTATATAAACATTCAAGCGCAAATCCGTTCCGGGGCTGCAACCCATTCCGAATTATTTTTTAGCCAATATTCCATAAAAGCAATCTTTATGTAAGTAGTGTGGTAATTCTTGAATGATCATGATTGTAACACAATTTTTTTGATCTTTTGCAGAGGTCACAATTTCCAGAAAACAAGGCACAAGAGTTTATGAAAATTGACAATTGTTCATTATTTCATGCTTTTTTGACAGTGAGCCCTGATGTTTCGTTGATAGCAAGCTGATTTTAAATAAATAACTGGTATGTTCAATATGTCCATGTTATCATTTTGTGATCGAAATAGATTTGGTTTTTTCAGAAAATTCTAACAAAGTCATATTTCAAACCAAAACCACTACTGCGATTTGGTTGGTTTATATTGATGCGCAGTCACTAAGCACCGGAAAGTTGCGCAACATTTTTAGGTTTCCAGTTGGGAATTGGATTGCACTTTTAACAACGCAATGTATAGGCTAATTGACAAAAGACAGTATGCGATACTTTTTTGGAAAAAGTGCTTGAATAAAAGTTTTAATGTTCATTTAAAAAAAGAAGGACAGACGTTTAGCATGGCCTATTGATTTTGAAAGTCAGCAGATTATGAAGTTATAACTTATAATGCGCACAGCATTTAATTTATGCAAACCAAAGAAAAAACAGAAACAAAGCTAACTTTGATATATTTGAGTCTATGTTACCGTACAATTTCAAACAGAATTAGTATTGAAGGAGATGCTTTGGGATCAACAGGTCAGTTAACTCTGTTCTAATTTTAGACATTCAAATGCTTATGATAACTGCTTTTTAGGGTAGTGATCTTTATAAAAAACATACTGCATTTTTCTGTTGTAATGCTGTTTTTGTGGAAAGTCGAAACATATTAATGGGTATATGACCAGTTATAACAATCGGAATGTTCAATTACAATTCCTCATAGTTTATGTTGATGTATGCTTTTGCTGTGCACATAGTTAGATGATTCTTTCTGAACGCATACGAAAATTCTTAAGATAGAGAAAGAGTTATATTTTGTTTCAAATGTCCGGACTGTCATAACTGGTCATAGACTTTGGATTTTAAGCACAATATTCTTAATAAACACGGAATTGCTGTATGAAACATTTTATTTGTGCAACCAGTCTAGTAACATTGTATTAAAGCTTATGGTCGATTGAAAGCTTTATTTATTGATAAGTTAGTTGTGTGTTGAAAAATTCTTGCAGAGTGGATCCTTGGTCAGTTGGGTGCCAACAATTATTTTATGAATAAGCTTTTGCACTGAGGTGTTCACAGATTTTCCTTGAACCAACTTCAATTTCTATGAACTGCATTGATTTGATTGTATTAAATTACAACTGTAAAATTTTCATCTTTTTCATTAAATGGATCAGTTGACTGCCTTTCAGTTGAAGTCTAAAATTAATGTCTAACATGTAAAAAAGAAAGACATGTTCATTATTAAGCAGTGAATCCAGAAATCAGTCTTAGGATTTTTAGAATGCATGCCATAGGTCAATTTCATAACAAAACTCAAAATTTAACCAATCACATACTGGAGTTGTGAGGTTGGTCTTCAATCCCAGTTGTATAAAATGGTGGGCAGTTCACTAAAGTCATCTGGAAAAAAAAGTTTGAAAATTTTACTGTTTCTGTACAGTCATTGAAATGTGAGCCATAGAAATCTTTTAAAAAGTACAGTACTGCAACTGGGGTTCACTGATTAAAAAAGCATTTGGTGTATTTTGTAATAAAAAGATTGCTATGACAAAAAGTTTTTTGCTCACCTGAACACAAAGTGATCATTGTGAGCTTCTAGGATCGTTTTATGTCCATTTGTCCATCTATTGGCCACCATTTCTTTAAAGAGCATCTTGTAGATTAATTTGCAGTTTCATCCAACTTTCACTAGAATGTTCTTTGGGCTTTCAATCCTAGGTCATCCTTTCAAAATTGTAGTTGCCATGGCAACCTAAAGGAAAAACTTCTCAGAAACAACAGGCCTTAATTTGAAATAATTTCACAGCAATGTTTCTTAGTTGACCCGTTACCAGATTTCTTCAAGCCATGTTGATTTATTTGATAAAAACATGACTGCCTGGGAACAGGGCTGATTTTCTCTCTGTAACTCTAGGGAAAACTTTAGAAACATTCTCTGAAACTGCTTGATTTGACTTGAAAATAATTCTATTTCATTAAAAAACATAGCTGCAAGTTTTCCATGTTTGTCTGTATGGAAAACTTTGAAAATCTTCTCCTTTGAAACTGCTGGCCTGATTTTAAAATAATTTCACAGCGTTGTTCCTTGCTCCATAATTATTCAGTCCAACTGTGAATGTCAGGTGAGCAATCTAGGCCCATCATAGCTCTCTTGTTGATGATTCTATATTCTTCTGCACAGTGTAAAATTAGTGTACTTTCATGAAAAAGCATATGATATAATTTTCTTTAAGATGATATGTTAAATTTCCCTTATAGAGTTATTTATTTTTATCATTTTACAAGAAGAATTTTTGTCCATGTACTAGGACATAGAAGTTTGGGTTTTTTAATGTCAACAAAGTTCTTTGAAATATTGATTCTACAGGAGATTGCTGATACTGTAAAACTATTATTATTTGTGGCACTGATCTTAGTGAACATTTGTAATATTTTTATATGTCAATTTTGATTTTTCAAAGTCTTTAATCTAGTTTGTTGTTTTTATGGCTTTTAGTTGGACTTTTCAAAGAAAAAGTAGAGCTATTGCACTTGCCCCTGCATCGCCGTTGCCTTTGGTTTAAGTTTTTAGCTCACCTGAGCACAAAATGCTCAAAGGTGAGCTTTTGTGATCGCCCTGTGTCCGTCGTCGTCGGCGTCAACAATTTGACTGTTAACATTCTAGAGGTCACAATCTTGGCCCAATCTTAATGAAACTTGTTCAGAATGTTACTCTCAATAAAATCTTGGACGAATTCGATATTGGGTCATCTGGGGTCAAAAACTAGGTCACCAGGTCAAATCAAAGGGAAAGCTTGTTAACACTCTGGAGGTCACAATTTTGGCCCAATCTGAATGAAACTTGGTCAGAATGTTACCCTCAATATAATCTTGGACTAGTTCGATATTGGGTTATCTGGGATCAAAAACTAGGTCACCAGGTCAAATCAAAGGAAAAGCTTCTTAACACTGTGGAGGTCACATTTATGACTATATCTTCATGAAACTTGGTCAGAATGTAAATCTTGATGATCTCAAGGTCCGTTTTGAATCTGGATCATGTAGGATCAAAAACTAGGTCACCAGGTCAAATCAAAGGAAAAGCTTGTTAACACTGTAGAGGCCACATTCATGACCATATCTTAATGAAACATGGTCAGAATGTTAATCTTGATGATCTATAGGTCACAATCAAATCTTGGTTAGGTGGGGTCAAAAACTAGGTCACTAGGTCAAATCAAAGGAAAAGCTTGTTCACACTCTAGAGGCCACATTTAAGACTATATTTTCATGAATCTTAGTCAGAATGTTAATCTTGTTGATCTTTAGGTCAAGGTTGAATCTGGGTCATGTGGGGTCAAAAACTAGGTCACCGGGTGAAATCAAAGGAAAAGCTAGTTAACACTTTAGAGGCCACATTTATGTCCATATCTTAACTAAACTTGGTCAGAATGTTAATCTTGATGATCTTTAGGTCAGTAGGTCAGGTGAGCGATACAGGGCCTTCATGGCCCTCTTGTTTGATGAAGTCAAATATCTCTGTTACTATCAAAGCTATTGACTTGAAACTTTGACTAGTTATTTAATATTAAAGTCTACACCAGGAGAAATAATCCCCATAATTCTTGATTTGAATTTTGAAAGAGTTATTTTTAACTTTGAATTTTTTTGTTAAAGTTTTTTATAGTCAAATATCTCTGTTACTATCAAAGCTGTTGACTTGAAACTTTGAATAGTTATTTAATATCAAAGTCTACATCAGTAGAAACAATCCCTATAACTGTGTTTGAATTTTGAGTTATGCCCCTTTTTAAGTTAAAAGTTTTTTGTTAAAGTTTTATAAAGATTTTACTGGCAAAGCTCTAATTCAGAGTCAAGCACTGAGAAAAGTCAAGCATGCTGTCTTACGGACAGCTCTTGTTTGCTCAACTATTCAATGAATATAGAGGGCTAATGTACTCAGCCTGGCATCACCATGGCTATCAGTTGTTTTCAGGTTTAAAGTTTTATGGCAGGGTTCTCAATTTCTGTATATCTTCTTAACTACAGCCCCTGTAATTACATCTCTGCTAGGACTTAATGTGGTGTAGCCAAATTTTGGTCAAGTTTCACCATCCAACTGCTGAAAGTTTGATTTAATAACGTCCTTATTTTACTCCATATTGTTTTTAGTTATGCACATACAAGCCCAACCATTCTACCCCATCCCCCATGATTACATCTCTACACCCCATCCCCCATAATTACATCTCTACACCCCTATCCTCCATGATGACATCTCTACACCCCACCCCACATGGTTACATCTCTACCCCTATCCCCCATGATTACATCTCTACACCCCTGTCCCCCATGATTACATCTCTACACCCCTATCTTCCATGATTACATCACTACACCCCATTCCCCATGATTACATCTCTACATCCCATTCCCCGTGATTACATCTCTACCTCAGTCTCCCATGATTACATATCTACCTCTTTCCCCCATGATTACATATCTGCACCCCATCCCCCATGATTACATATCTGCACCCCATCCCCCAAGATTACATCTCTACACCCCATCTCCCATGATTACATCTCTACACCCCTATCACTCATTGAACACAAAAGTGAAAAAAAGATGTTTTCCTTCTGCTGAACACAAACGTTATTACATAATATAGTTTCTTAATATCTGTCTGGACACATCCAATCCTTCTTTCTCCCTGATCCCTGGACACATCCAGTTTTGCATTCTTTACACTGTTTGTCCCCATCCCCAATGGGAACACCCAATCCATTTGTTTCCCCTCTCCCTGGATACATGGACAATCCAATCCATCACTTCCTACCTATTTTACACATCCAATTCTTTCTCTCTACCTCTTCCACATAATTCTATGCCTCATACTCTTTCCATGTTTTGTGTTTTGAAGATATTCCCCACCCATATTAACCCTTACTATTTCTATTATGAACTTGTCCATCTTCCAGTTTGGACCGTACCATTAACTGTTGAAAGGGGTGCTTACCAGATACTGGCTGAATAGCAAACAGTGCAGATCTTGATCAGACTGCACGGATGTACACGCTGATCATGACCTACACTGAAAGCAAAGGCAGAATCAGTTGTGTCCAGCATGATAAGAGTTAATACATACCTAGAAGGAAAAAAGGACAATGTTCACTTCTTCTTTCAATAGTCTTTGCAAGCTGTCCTTCAGACAGCCCTTATTTTAGTAATTACAGAATTTAAAGATTGAATGATTTTTCTACAAAATTTGAGATAAAATAGTGTACTTTTGTGTTTTATGCAAATTGCAGGGAGCACAACGGGTGAGAGAAAACTTGATGAGAATAGCAGGTCACGAGGTGCCACCTAGTCTTCTCCAGGGGCCACCTAGTCTTCTCCAGGGGCCACCTAGTCTTCTTCAGGGGCCACCTGGTCTTCTCCAAGCAAAAGTATGAAATTTTATTTCACTTTTATGTTGTTTATTTCAAAGAAATAAAATAGGGATATAGAAATAGTAGCATCCTTGTCTTCATCCTTCCATCTGTCACACTTACGTCTGGTCCATAGGATTTTGAAATAACTTGGCATAAATGTTTCCCATAATGAGACGATGTGTTTTGCGCTAGATGCAGACCCCAAGCTCCAAGGTCAAAGGCACACTTAGAAGTCAAAAGTTAACAGGTCTGTTTCGTGTCCAGTCCATAACTCTGCCATTCATCAAGGGATTTTGAAATTTCTTGGCACAAATGTTCCCCATAATAAGATGACATGTCATGCGCAAGACCCAGACCCATGCTCCAAGGACAATGTCATACTTACAGGTTAAAGGTTAACATGGTCTGTTTCTTTTCTGGTCCATAACTCTTCCATTCATCATGGTATTTTAAAATTACTTGCCATAAATGTTCCCAATAATGAGTTGATATATCATGTCCTAGACCCAGACCCCTAGCTTCAAGGTCAAGGTAAATTCTTGTTTTATTGTGGATTTAATTATTAAATTAAAAATTGTGTGTTCTCTTATTTAATATTCAAGCAGTATATTTCCATCTAGTATTTATCTGTTAGTGAAATAAATACAATCTAGCATTTGCAGAAGACTACTTGTCAATAATTTCTTGTCCCTATCAAAGCGAATAAGGTAGTTTTAACAACTGAACATTTTCATAAATGTTTTGTAATTTAATTTGTAAAACTGAAAAATAGCAGAGGAAAGAATGTTTAGACCTGACCATATGCTGCATTGTTATTTTTTATTTATTACCCAGCCAAGAGTGATGGTACCTGTAGATGACCAGAATCCAAATTTCTGCAAGATATGTTGTATAGAATTTTCTGCTCCATCACAAGCTGAACAACATTATCAGGGCAAAAATCACCAGAAAAGGCTGAAACAACTTGGTCCAGGAGCTGCGGACGAACTGTAAGTTATATCCCTGTTTGTTTGATGCCTGATTATTCTGTGAGTGGCATTGGATCCAGAACTATATGAAACATGATCAGAATGTTTGTTTTAATTATGTCTCCCCCAGGAGACATGTTGTTTTTGCCCTGTCCGTCCGTCCGTCCTTCCATCCGTACGTCACACTTCATTTCCGGGCAGTAACTGGAGAACCATTTGACCTAGAACCTTGAAACTTAATAGGGTTGTAGGGCTGCTGGAGTAGACGACCCCTATTGTTTTTGGGGTCACTCCGTCAAAGGTCAAGGTCACAGGGGCCTGAGCATTGAAAACCATTTCCGATCAATAACTAGAGAACCACTTGACCCAGAATGTTGAAACTTCATAGGATGATTGGCCATGAAGAGTAGATGTCCCCTATTGATTTCGGGGTCACTCCGTCAAAGGTCAAGGTCACAGGGGCCTGAACATTGAAAACCATTTCCGATCAATAACTAGAGAACCACTTGACCCAGAATGTTGAGACTTCATAGGATGGTTGGTCATGAAGAGTAGATGATCCCTATTGATTTTTGGGTCACTCCATCAAAGGTCAAGGTCACAGGGGCCTGAACATGGAAAACCATTTCCGATCAATAACTAGAGAACCACTTGACCCAGAATGTTGAAACTTGATAGGATGATTGTACATGCAAAGTAGATGACCCCTATCAATTTTGGGGTCACTCCATTAAAGGTCAAGGTCACAGGGGCCTGAACATTGAAAACCATTTCCGGTCAGTAACTTGAGAACCACTTGACCCAGAATGTTGAAACTTAATAGGATGATTGGTCATGCAGAGTAGATGACCCCTAACGATTTTGGGGTCACTCTTAAAGGTCAAGGTCACAGGGGCCTGAAATTGAAAACCATTTCTGGTCGTAACTGAGAACACTTGACCAGATGATGAAACTTATAGGATGATGGTATGCAGAGTAGATGACCTTAACGATGACTTAACGATTTTGGGGTCACTCCATAAAGGTCAAGGTCACAGGGCCTGAACATGAACATTTCCGGTCAGTAACTTGAGAACAACTTGACCCAGAATGTTGAAACTTCATAGGATGATTGTTCATGCAGAGTAAATGACCCCTATTGTTTTTGGGGTCACTCCGTTAAAGGTCAAGGTCACAGGGGCCTGAACATTGATAACCAGTTCCGATCAATAACTTGAGAACCACTTGACCCATAATATTGAAACTTCATAGGATGATTGAACATGCAGGGTAGATGACCCCTATTGATTTTGGGGTCAGTCTATTAAAGGTCAAGGTCACAGGAGCCTGAACAGTGACTTGAGAACCACTAGGCCAAGAGTGTTGAAATTTAGCGGGATGACTGGACATGCCTGGACATGCAGCCAACCATCAGTGTCTCTTTGACTTTCGCTCTTGACCCCTATTGACTTCTTGCTTATAGGACTTTGCATTGGGGGAGACATGCGCTTTTTTACAAAAGCATTTTCTAGTTAAGTCTAGGCCCAATTCAAAAGTGGGTCATCTGGGATCACAAACTTTGTCGTTAGGTAAAACTTAGGATTAAAAAACTAGATCACAAGATCAAAGTATCTAAAAAATATTTTCTGCTTTTTATCAAGTCAATGGAAATAGTAAACCTTGTTCACCTTGGCTTAAAATCTAGCTGATAGTAAAAAACTTAAATGTCAATTGAGAAGACTGTTTAAATCTCACAGAAAACTTGTTCACCAATGTTTGTGAATAAAAAATGAATGAATATTTCAACTTTTCAGAGGAAATTTTGTCTGTGAGACATGTAATGTCAGGGTCACTTCACAGGAAATCCTGACACAGCACATGAATGGAGCTAAACACAAGTCGAAGGTGGCGCGAGACAAACAGATGAAGAATAGAGGGGATGAATACATCGTTCCTGAAGGTGGTTTGGTTGTTGAAGGAGGTCCAAGGCTTCGGCCAGGTATGTTTTAAAGTAGAACAATAGAGGATTGTTATATAGCAGGTAAAGTTATATACCTGGTGTTCTCTTTGGGATTTCAGTCAGCTGTGTCATAGTTATGGTCCTTACTTAGTGAAATAAACTGTAAAAAAGAAAATGCTTTAAAGTTTTGTTACATATTTCTTCACCTAGAGTCAGGAAACTAAGTACTGTTACTGTTGTGGTGGCACCTGTGGACACACATTTAGTTTAAACTAGGTTACTAGGTCAAGTCATAGAAAAAATGGGTTAATGGTCTACCTGATTACATGAACAACATGTTTTTTCGTGGCTCTGACGGTGAGAAAGTGTAGCTATGGAATTATTTTGTCCAGCATTAAGATGTGTAGAAATCATGAATCAGTTCAGCAGGGAATATCAATTTGAATTCTTTAAATGAGCCATGCCATGGGAAAACCAACATAGTGGGTATGCGACAAGATAGAAGCAAGTCTGGACATATCTCTCATCTGAGTCAGGAATAGTATGTCTGTTGGTAACTGTACACCAATTAAATAGGCTTCTTAAAAAAGGGAATGGTCACTGATCACTGAACCAGGATGCGCGTATGCGAGAAGTGTGTATGGAATTTATTTGGTCGCATACGATGTGTAGAATTTGATCTCATGCACGGTACTCAATTTAATTTATATGCTACTTAGTTCCATTGTGGCTGCTAATATAGCATGTGTGTTTTCTTTTTGACAGATTTTATAATTTCTTTTCTTCTCTAATCCTTCAGTGTCTTTCAGATGAGAGCTGGCAACAAACCTTTTTCAAGTTCAGAGTTTTCCTATATTGCTTCAATTCTGTTGGCTTTTAGTCTCCTATCAGTGTGTCACTGAAGGGGACTAATGGTTTGGGTCTTGTCTGTCTGTTGGTCATGAAAGGTGGATCCTTCAATAACTGTAAAAGTTCAAGGTGACATTCTTGTGAAGCTTGAAAAAGGGGATTTTTTTTTTTTTAAGAAAAAGAAGAAAGTGGGTTGGGAGGCACTTAGATTTACGCTTGTCCATATGTATGTGTATGTCCATCAATCTGTCCAAATTTATGCCATGCTTAACTCGAAAACTTTTTGACAGAGTGTCATCAAACTTCATAGGATTGTCATTAAGAATGAATTTATGCATCTGGGTTTTGTTTAGGATTTCACTCATTAAGACCGGAGTTATGGTCCTTGACAGTCAGAAAATGCTTCAAGTGTCCAAAAATTTGTGTAGCATGTATCTCAAAATGTATTTGACAAAGAGTTATGAAACATTATAGGCTTGTTATTCTGCATGTGAAGTTTTACATCTGGGGTTGATTTCACTCTTAAAAAATCTTCTTCTCAAAAACCAGAAGCCTAGAGCTTAGATATTTGACATGTAGCATTGCCTAGTGGACCTCTACTAAAGTTATTCAAATCATGACCCCAGGGTCAAAATTGACCCCGCCCAAGGGGTCACTTGATTTTACATAGATTTCTATAGGAAAATCTTCAAAAAAATTTAATAAAAATAAACCAGAAGGTCTAGAGCTTAGATATTTGACATGTAGCATTGCCTAGTGGACCTCTACAAAATTTATTCAAATCATGACCCCCGGGGTCAAATTGACCCCGCCCTATGGGATTACTTGATTGTACATAGAAAAATCATCAAAAATAAACCAGAAGGCCTAGAGCTTAGATATTTGACACGTAGCATTGCCTAGTGGACCTCTGCAAAATTTGTTCAAATCATGACCCCCGGGGTCAAAATTGACCACGCCCCAGGGATCACTTGATTTTACATAGAAAAATCTTCAAAATTTTCTAAAAATAAACCAGAAGGCCTAGAGCTTAGATATTTGACATGTAGCATTGCCTAGTGGACCTCTACAAAAAAAAATTCAGATCTCGACCCCCCAGGGTCAAATTGACCCAGCCCCAGGGTTTACTTGATTGTACATAGGGAAATCTTCATAAATATGCTAAAAATAAACCAGAAGGCCTAGATCTTAGATATTTGATATGTAACATTGCCTAGTAGATTTCTTCAAATTTGTTCAAGTCATGACCCCCGGGGTAAAATTGGCCTTACCCCAGGGGTCACTTGATTTTACATAGGAAAATCTACAATTTTTTTCTAAAAATCAACCAGAAGGCCTAGATCTTAGATATTTGACATGTAGCATTGCCTAGTAGACTTCTACAAAATTTGTTCAAATCATGACCCCGCCCCATAGGGTTACTTGATTGTACATAGAAAAATCTTCAAATTTTTCTAAAAATAAACCAGAAGGCCTAGAGCTTAGATATTTGACATGTAGCATTGCCTAGTGGACCTCTACAAAATTTATTCAAATCTTGACCCAGACCCAGGGGTTACTTGATTGTACATAGGGAAATCTTCATAAATTTACTAAAAATAGATCTTAGATATTTGATATGTAACATTGCCTAGTAGACTTCTACAAACTTTGTTCAAATCATGACCCCCAGGGTAAAATTTGCCCCGCCCCAGGGGTTACTTGATTGTACATTGGAAAATCTTCCAAAAAAAATTCTAAAAATATCAGTTTGACATTTGATACATGTAGCTCATATTACTCAGGTGAGCGATCCAGGGTCATCATGACCCTCTTGTTTTTAATTTTTGCATTTTAAGATTAATGATAAATTCAGGCTATTGGGATGCAAACTGTTTGTCTGGGTCTCTTTAATTTGAAGTAAATGAACTGAATGACATGTTAGGTTATTGATTTAAATTAAAACAGGCTTGATATCAAATGTTAACGGGGTCAGCGCTGCCCAGCAGTTATATAACTGAATTTGGAGACCAGATCCTTAAGAAAGACTCACTATTGGTCAGTTCTGGCTCAGAAGCAATCATTCAATAAAAAGGGTCCAAGGTTATAAACAATTTGGAAACCAGCCTTAGTACTCAAACATCTGATGGGCTAATTTTGAGCTCAAACAGGTGTTAAATTTTGTATAAATGAGGTAGGTCTCTAAATTCAGGTTTATAACATTGGAAGCAGGAATCAGAAACTAAAAATACTAGCAGTGCTTTTTCTTTTTGATGGGAGTCATAGTAGCGGCGTCAGGAAAAGCCAAGACAAGGAAAACCTTGGACAAACTTTTATTGCTGCTCTGAATTAGTCAATTCTTTCTATCTAGTTCAAAGGCTGTAAGGATCTGAATTGTGTGTCTTTGTAAGACTGGGTTTTTAGCTCGACTTTACGAAGTATGGAGAGCTATCCTACTCGACCCGGGGTCGGCGTCCTTTCGCGTCCGCACTTTGGTTAAAGTTTTGATGCACTTTCTCTTTGTTATTACTTGATGGATTTACTTCAAACTTGAAATAGTTGTTCCTCATCATCACCCACATCATATGGCACAAGGGTCATAACTCTTGCACCAATATTTCATGAATTATCCCCCTTTTTACTTAGAATTTCAGGTTAAAGTTTTGATGCACTTTCACTTTATCTCATTTATTACTAAATGGATTTGAATCAAACTTAAAACAGTTGTTCCTCATCATCATCCACATCATATGACACAAGGGCCATAACTCTGGCACCAATATTTCATTAATTATCCCCCCTTTTTACTTAGAATTTCAGGTTAAAGTTTCACTGCACTTTCACTCTGTCTTAGTCATTACTAAATGGATTTGATTTAAACTTAAAATAGTTGTGCCACATCATCTCCCACATCATATGACACAAAGTCCATAACTCTTGTACCAATTTAATAAATTATCCCCACTTTCACTTAGAATTTCAGGTTAAAGTTTTGATGCACTTTCACTCAATCTCAGTTATTACTAAATGGATTTGATTCAGACTTAAAATAGTTGTTCAACATCATTACTCACATCATTTGACACAAGGGCCATAACTCTTGCACCATTATTTTATGAATTATCCCCCCGTTTTACTTATAATTCCTGGTTAAAGTTTTGATGTAGTTTCACTCTAAATTAGTTATTTCTGAATGGATTTGATTCAAACTTAAAATAGTTGTTCCACCTTATCACCCATATGACACAAGGCACCAATTTTTCATGAATTATGCCCCCTTTTACATAGAATAAAGCCCGCCCGCTTAGCTCAGTAGGTAGAGCGTTGGTCTACGGATCGCGGGACTATGAGCCCAATCCTCGGGCAGGGCATATGTTCTCCATGACTATTTGATAAACGACATTGTGTCTGAAATCATTAGTCCTCCACCTCTGATTCATGTGGGGAAATTGGCAGTCACTTGCGGAGAACAGGTTTGTACTGGTATAGAATCCAGTAACACTGGTTAGGTTAACTGCCCACTGTTACATGACTGAAATACTGTCGAAAAATGGCGTTAAACCCAAAACAAACAAAGGTTAATTTTGATGCATATTCACTATATCTGAGTTATTACAAAATGAATTTGATTCAACATGACACAAGGTGCTTCACTCTTGCACCAATATTTCATGAATTAAGCCCCCTTTTTGCTAAGAATTATGCTTATTTGATGTTTTGATACACTTGATCCTTATCTCTCTTATTACTTAATACTTTTGACACAGACTCAAGCTATTATACAATATTTCATCTGCATTGGAGTCATTAAACGCTCTAGTGACAGCTCCAGCTTCGTCAAATGTGCCCAGTTCCACTATCCAGCATCGAAATAGTCGAGCGTGCTGTCTCCTATGACAGCTCTTGTTTCCTACCTGAGTGACAGCATGAAATGGAAAATTGAATGTTAGCAAGGTTTGTTATTCATACTGGACCAAAAGTTGGGAAAACAGCTCTCATTCATAGGCAGTCATGTTTGAAACTTTTTCTTGCCTATCAGATCAAAAATAGGTCATGATGCCATACAGATTTTGGTATTTCCTAGCATTACATAATTACAATCTGACTAAAGTACTTGATCTTCTAACGAAGATCTGAGAACGACCCATTCACATTCGTCTTCTGTATATTTTGGATTTCCATTATTGCTATTTTTAGCTCACCTGTCACAAAGTGACAAGGTGAGCTTTTGTGATCGCGCAGTGTCCGTCGTCCGTCCGTGCGTCCGTAAACTTTTGCTTGTGACCACTCTAGAGGTCACATTTTTCATGGGATCTTTATGAAAGTTGGTCAGAATGTTCATCCTGATGATATCTAGGTCAAGTTCGAAACTGGGTCACGTGCCATCAAAAACTAGGTCAGTAGGTCTAAAAATAGAAAAACCTTGTGACCTCTCTAGAGGCCATATATTTCACAAGATCTTCATGAAGATTGGTCAGAATGTTCACCTTGATGATATCTAGGTCAAGTTTGAAACTGGGTCACGTGGGGTCAAAAACTAGGTCAGTAGGTCTAAAAATAGAAAAACCTTGTGACCTCTCTAGAGGCCATATTTTTCATGAGATCTTCATGAATATTGGTCAGAATGTTTATCTTGATGATATCTAGGTCAAGTTCGAAACTGGGTCACGTAGGGTCAAAAACTAGGTCATTAGGTCTAAAAATAGAAAAACCTTGTGACCTCTCTAGAGGCCATATTTCTCAAGCATCTTCATGAAAATTGGTCAGAATGTTCATCTTGATGATATCTAGGTCAAGTTCGAAACTGGGTCACGTGGGGTTAAAAACTAGGTCAGTAGAACTAAAACAAGAAAAACCTTGTGACCTCTCTAGAGGCCATATTTTTCATGAGATCTTCATGAATATTGGTCAGAATGTTTATCTTGATGATATCTAGGTCAAGTTCGAAACTGGGTCATGTGGGGTCAAAAACTAGGTCAGTAGATCTAAAAATAGAAAAGCCTTGTGACCTCTCTAGTGGCCATATTTCTCAATGGATCTTCATGAAAATTGGTCAGAATGTTCACCTTGATGATATCTAGGTCAAGTTCGAAACTGGGTCATGTGCGGTCAAAAACTAGGTAAGTAGGTCTAAAAATAGGAAAACCTTGTGACCTCTCTAGAGGCGATATTTTTCAATGGATCTTCATGAAAATTGGTCAGAATGTTTACCTTGAAGATATGTAGGTCAAGTTCGAAACTGGGTCACGTGGGGTTAAAAACTAGGTCAGTAGATCTAAAATAGAAAAACCTTGTGACCTCTCTAGAGGCCATATTTTTCATGAGATCTTCATGAATATTGGTCAGAATGTTCATCTTGATGATATCTAAGTCAGATTCGAAACTGGGTCACGTGGGGTCAAAAACTAGGTCAGTAGGTCTAAAAATAGAAAAAACCTTGTGACCTCTCTAGAGGCCATATTTCTCAATGGATCTTCATGAAAATTGGTGAGAATGTTCAGCTTGATGATATCTAGGTCAGGTTCGTAACTGGGTCATGTGCGGTCAAAAACTAGGTCAGTAGGTCGAAAAATAGAAAAACCTTGTGACCTCTCTAGAGGCCATATTTTTCACGAGATCTTCATGAAAATTGGTGAGAATGTTCACCTTGATGATATCTAGGTCAAGTTTAAAAGTGGCTCACGTGCCTTCAAAAACTAGGTCATTAGGTCAAATAATAGAAAAACCTTGTGACCTCTCTAGTGGCCATATTTTTCAATGGATCTTCATGAAAATTGGTCAGAATTTTTTATCTTGATGATATCTAGGTCACAAGTGCTCAAAAACTAGGTCACTATGTCAAATAATAGAAATAACGATGTCATACTCAGTTGAACACTGGGTCATGTGGAGATAGGTGAGCGATTCAGGACCATCATGGTCCTCTTGTTATGTTATCCAATCAGACGACTTGTTCGATTGTCAAAGAGTAAGAAAAATATGCAGTTATTCCAGGACTCGAACCCGGGACCCCTCGCTTACAAAGCAAGTGGCCTACCGACTGAGCTAATCGGCTATCTGATACATTACGACATAAGAATTGTAAATATCAAAAGTCAATGCTACAGGTAGATTTGCAAGATGTTGTAAGCTAGGCTCTGATTGGCTAATGAAAGGGCCGTCAGAACGGGGCAATGAATAGGTCGTTTTCAGATCCTATGCGTAGCGTAATAGGAGATGTACTTTAGTCAGATTGACATAATTATATAGTTTATGACATCATAATATGGCTTGTATTCAGCTAAGGCTTTTTCTGATATCTATCTCTGGCATGTGATCAGGCAATGGTATTCTTTTCTTACTAGGTTCAAGAAATATCAGTTTTTGTATATACCTGCCCATAAGTGTCCTAGGCCTAATAGAACTCATCTGTAGATATTTAATAAGACTGCTTGACCAAGTTCGATAACCAGCCAAATTGCCCCAGGCACTCTTGGATTATGGCCCTTGAATTACTTGAAAAACTGCGAATTTGGCCTTGTCCACACTCAAAGTCGAACAGTTTTCATCTGATTTTCACCAAACTGTTTTTTGGCATAATATCTCAGCCAAGTTCAATAACCACCGAAATAGCCCCCGGTACTCTTGGATTATGGCCCTTGAATTCGAAATCTGCAAAATTAGCCTTATCCAATCAGTCAGTTTTGATCCAGTTGTCAATTTCTGATTTCTTCTTACACTTTTTTGCAGTTAACAAGGCATACAACATCAACATTATTACCTTTATGATAGTAACTTAATATTTAGATAGGCACATTTTGTGACAGTCTGGCACTCTTGTTACGAATTATATAATTGCAGCAAACAAGTAAATTCTTGTTCATTTTATATATTTTCTTAGTCAAAATTCATTTATTCATATTCACATGAAGTTACCATTTGGAACAAAACAATGATATTTGTGTTTAAGAAATTAAATGATTTAGCAGTAAAGTGGTCTATGATTTGATAAGAAAACATTTATTTCTGGTATTTCTCCAGACTTTTGAAGGGCACAGTATTGAAGGGTTTCAGTTTCAAAGTATTGCACATATTCCAAAATTTTTGTGAAAGGACTAGCTTTAGTTTTGACTAATCCAGAGCACAATATCTGTTTTGTTTATAGCAATCATTAATATAAACATTTGTCTGTTGTAGGTCAAAGAGTGCCTCCCGGATTTAAAGTACTGCCATACCGAGAACCAACAGGAAACGAGGCATTTACGAGCAGGTTTGAGGGTCCGGCAAGTTTCTTTACCGACAATCCAACACCAATTATAAACCCGGATGAGGAAGAAGAACAAGTAGAAACAGTGTCGGCGAGAAAACGACAGAAGATGAGAAAGCCACAGCCAAACTTTTATAACGTTATTTAGAACAGTTCTGAGTGGTTATGATTAATGAAAGTTCTTGTTTAACTCTTCACAGGTTGTTTCCTGTCCAGGGAGATAACTTATTTAGTTACGATTTAGAGATACCGATACATTGAGAAAAGTTTTATGTGGTTGTCTTTAGATAAAAGCCATGTTCACCCTCTGATTTTGAAATGAATTTTCTCAAGTTGCTGAACATACGATATAAAATGACAATCTTTATTGTTTGTACTGATTATGCAGCTAGCAAATACCTTATAAAAAGCCCAGGAAACTTTTCCAAATCTCCAATTTTGTAGGACAAGACCACCTGCTAGTGCAGTAGGTCGAAAGATATTTCCAATTAAAAGGTCACAGATTTGAATCCTGGGTATTGATTATCTGAAAGCAGTTCTAAGGTCATTTCTCCTTCACATCTGAGTCATTTGGAGAAGTTGACAGTTCATTATTTTTTTTGTGTGTGAAAATGGATTTGGGTGAGCATTTGGTTTAAAGACAGCCAGGAATTATGAATGATCTTCTGTTTGTTTGGAGTCATGAGTTTGTGTACAGTGTTTGTATTCAGGGTGATCCGACAGTAGAAATTTTAAAAGAATTCCTTCAGGCTTAGGTAAATGAACTGTGTTGTGTGTGTCATAAGATTGTGTATATTAGTGTATAGAAGGACAGATTTCTGATTTACTTTCAGATACTTGCTGATTTCTTATAACTAAAAATCTTCGTTTTCTTGAATGCTAGGGGGAAAAAGTTTTTAACTGGAGAAGTTTGACATTCATTACTTATCTGTTGTATAGGGTTTGGTAGAGGGAGGGGGCAAGGAGGCCCTTCAAAGTTCGGGGACAGACCACCAAGACCGAAATCCAATATAAATTACAGCAACTTCAGAACACCAAGCGGCAAGTATTACTGCCCCATGTGTGATGTAACATTAAACACTGAGACTCATTTTGCCCAACATTCACAAAGCAAAACTCACAGACAGAAAAATCTCGATAGAAAATACCAAGATATGAATCAAAAGGTGTGATTTAATTCATTATTTAGAATAAACTGTTTAAACAGGCAGATTGTTAATCTTTTTGTCTGGAGAAATTCGGTGAAGAAGAGCTAGTCTACAGTGAGATGTAATGTGGCATTTATTTGATCTTCAGTATATAAGATTTTGTTTTTTTTGCATACTTTCATGCTGTTTTGTGTGCTTTTCAGAGCTTGTGATCTGAAAATGTTTTTAAAATATTGATTGAAAAATGAGCTTACTTTGAAAAGTTTAATGATGAGACATTGTTATGTAAGTATACGTTTTGTGTACAGGTTTTCCTGGTAATTAGTAATAAGTAACTGCTCAGGTTTTATTAGTTTTTCATAACTTGTGTGGAGATTTCCTATATTGTTAATGGATTTTTGTGTGTTTTTAGATGAACAAGAGTAAGTAAAATAAAGTCTAATTGAAAACAAGTACGGTAATTTAAAACAACTCTTAAGTACACTTATAGTGAACAATAGTTCGCCAAAAAAACAAACTGACTGTCTATAGTTTGAAATGTGCATAAAGTTATGTAAGGGAGTTTTGATTGTTGTAAGGCGTTTCAGCATTTTTCACACGATGGTATAGCTTGTATGAGTGCCTGACTTTTCATTTATACAGGAGGATGTAGGAGTTGCCTTCAGCCTACAGAGAATACATCTTAATAAAACGGAAATTTCTGATTTTCATTTAGGATCCAATACCTGAAATAATATTGGGTAATGATTCTTGATATTTTAGGTGGTAATGATAGTTACTCCGCTTTAAATCATCAGCCCGGTCCTCATCACTATATTATGTATCTGGTTTAAATATATTGATGTTGTGAATTGTCAACTTTTTCATGCTGCTTTGAGGTTCATTCGGTTTATTAAAAATGGGAGACCATATTCATCAGCATTTTCAGTGTAAAACTTAGGCAAATAATGAAATAGTCTCAACTTAGTTTGAAGATTTCTAATTTTGAAAAACCTGTATGTAGCTTCAGAATGCAATTTCATGCAAAGTTTGCTGTCCTCACTTAGTTAACAGTAGCTGATTGAGAAGAAAAAATTTAGCATGCTATACATAAAGTTTCAGACATGATGTGTATGAATATTGGTCTAGCACTATTGTTTGATCGCTGGGCTGATAAAAGTTTCATGTAGAAGCTGTTTTCCAGTTGCGACATCTTTCATTGAAACTATCAGGTATACTGGACATATAGGCAGCAAGATTGATTTCAAATATCATGCAGAACTTTGAAGTATTTTATTGTGTGAATGTTAGTGAAATTGCAGTGAAGTTAATTATTTTATCAGTCGTCTGACCAAAGTGGGTTAGAGATTATAAAGTTGAGTTTAGAGATTAATTTCAGGATCGAAGCATCTGATTGGATGTTTCTGAGTTCAGTTGTGACATTGACCAATGACACGGTAACGTCTCTCAGACTTGTCTGAGAATTCAATGTAATAATCTTGCGGAGATAAAATGAAATTGTTTAAAGTTTTGATAATTTAATGTATCATGGTGTTTGAACTTCAAATAATATAGGAAATTCAGAGTAAATGTGTATTTAGTGATTTTAAGACTGCATAAATCAAAACTACAGTTGTTACTTGTTGAAGGGTTTATGAATTTTTATAAAGTTTATGTTTGGGTTCTTTTTTTTCCCCTTCTTTTTGTAAAATCATGACTAGCGTATTTTTTTGTATGCAGAATTGGTATGTTCTTGATAACATTGTTAAATAGTTCATTCGTGTGTCATCATGCTGTGTAATTTGAGTTTTTACTTGATTTCCTGATATATATGCAGTTTTATGTTTCTAGGCTGACTTGGCTCGGTACAGCTTGACTTTGTCATAGCACAAACAGGCTTGACTCAGCTTTGCTTATCTAGGTTAAATAAGGACTAGAACTTCATTGTCCATACTGCAGTGTTAGGTTCAAAGCAGATATTAACATCCACTTAAATATTCTAAACCAGTCATTTCTCATTTATCATGAATAATGTTCATAAAAGATAAGACATTGCCCATGTGTTTGCATGTCAGATCATAACGTTGTTGAATATGAAAAAAATAAAATGATGGAAAAGAAAATAGTATTGTTACTTGTTTCGTAAATTTGAAATACCTCTTTCATAGCATTTTTATGACATATTAGAGATGTTGTGTGGTTAGACAACAGTCAAAGCTGTCATAAGCAGCCAGCCAAGAGAACGAGCAAAAGTAGACCGTTTGTTGTTTAGTATGTGATAATTTGCTGTGAAAGTACTTCAACTTCAACTTTTATTTCAATACTTAGGCTCATACATAATGAACAGCAAAGCATCACAGTAAAGAAAAACATTTCAAACAATATCAATGGCGGTAACATATGTATGTTTAGTGTAGCGATATATTAGGAAACGGCAGCCTAATTTATTATACAATATATAATTAATTGTTACATGGATCATAAATGTATGTGTTGTTTCTGAAGACAATTTAGATTATTTACCATCGCTATATAAAATTAAAATTCATTTGTTTACTATTGCAGCTTTCCAAAGGCTTTGTGGTTTTCTTCATGTTGATTATTAATGAAAACTAGCTAGTATTAGGGAAACGCCAGATTATCTTCTGTTTAAATGGTTTCTAAGATTATGATTCATGTAACCAAGAACATTCATTCAAAAGATACATGTATACAAATACTTTTCAGTACATAACAAATTTACCATTACAATGATTCATGTAACCAAGGACATTGATATAAAAGATACATCTAGACAAATAGTTTTTAGTACATAACAAATTTACCATTACAGTACAATGTACTAAGTGGTGATTAAATATTATTGGATTTAATCAAGTTTTAAAGAGTTTAACAACAGTTATGCTATATACCCTTTAGGGGTTAACTGTGTATGAAACACTCTGTCTGGTACCTTTGTATGACTCACTGGTTTACATTTATAACAAGCAGTACTCTAGCAATGCATTCAGTCTTTCTTCTGCAGCTGCCTAACTCGCTAATATAATAATTTGAGTAAAATTATTTCACAATTTCTAGGAACTACTTTGAAATATTCTGTGTCTTGGACTATATGAATCAACAGTGACTAATTGGATGTTTTAAAAGAATTATTGAGTCATATACTGTATCTTGGCTTGATTCAACTGTGCTTTAAACTCATTATTGGATATTGTACAGGATTAGTACAATCTTTGGAGAAAGGGGGCAGCCCCACTCGGTCCATCACTGCAAGCTGGCCAGCCGGCTAAGGCCATCACGACTGCAGGCTATGATGCTTGCGGATCATAGTAGGCAGATCCTGACCAGTGTAAAGGTACAGGCGATACTGCCGCAGTTCCTGGAACCAGTCTAGGGTTCGGACAGAGAACTGGAGTTCCCGGTGAACCAGACTTTGGTTAACAGCCCGGGAACAAGAAGCCATGGTGAATGGCTCAGAGATGGGTCGGCCACTGTTCGAGCGAACAGGACTATAACATCTCTGGTTGTTCATGGTTTATCTTCCATGAACTGAATGACAGATGATGATGATGTTCATCGAAACAGTTCAACAAAGTTGAACTGCAGGCCAGTCGTGATGCAATGCATACAAGCCTGAAAGGTTGAATGGCAAGTATGAAAATAGTTTGGGACGATAGACGGCTGCATATATGGAAATAGCGTATCAGAACCACATGGGACTCATAAACCCGCAGACATGGCATATTTTGACGTTTGTTTCATGGTTAGATTTGCTATTTCTGAAGGGGGCCATATATAACAAAGTTATATATATGGCCAAACGAGGTGAGTGAATAAGCAATGAACCGAAACGAGTGCCCCTGAAAGTGTTACAAAACAATGAAATAATTCTATTTCAGCGTAAATGTATCAGACAATGAAATAGTATTTCAGCATATACGTATCAAACAATAGGGTACTATTTCACAATATATAACAATTATACAGTTTGCCTTAAACATTTATAGTTTTCATTATCTTATTCATAAATAAACTTAAGTTCTTAAGATCTTTATAGTTATTATTAGATAGTAATGTTCCAAATTTTATGATATTTGGTCGTTGGTAATACTTCTTGTCTATATATTTCTTTCTTATATCATTGAAGTGTGAACATACTAATACATAATGGAATTCATCCCCAATATCATTACAGAATAAACATTTTCTTTCGTTTGAAGGTGTTCCTCTCCATCTTCCAACTTCTATTGGTAAACGATGGTTTCTTGTTAAAAATGACATCATTCTTTTACATAAATATGTAGGTAAAGTATTGATATACGTGCTTCGTTTATATACAGTTTTATAGAGCTTATACATGTTTGTATTTGATGTTCTTTCTATTTCCGCATACCATGTTTGTATGAAAATATCTCTTAGTTTTTGAGAACATGATTTAATTAACCACTTGGGATTTGAAAAACTTTGACTATACCATATTCCTGAGTATCCTGATGTACAAAGTATATTTTTGATATTCTCAATCCATTTGGATTTAGTTTCTTAGAAGCATGTAATTCATAAATCAACTGATAAATTTTAGATGATACCTTTTGTTGGGCTACATCACCAGTGTTTTCTACAAGTTTTGTCCAAAAAGCTACAATTCTATTCTTTATATCTACAGAAACTGGAGTGATGCCTAATTCACCATAGATCATATAGGATGGTGTCGATTTTTTTAAACTGAAAACGTACTTATAGAATTTTAATGGAACTCTTTCTATAACATCAATATTACCAAATCCCCAGATTTCACTTCCATATAAAAGTATTGGTTTTACTGTTTTTTCAAAAAGATCTATCTGCATGTCAAAAGGTAGTGACAAAGTTCTAATCTTCCTCAAAAGACAGAATAATGCTTTGTTTGCCTGTTCGGCAATATGTTTTTGGCTTGTAAAAAAGCTCCACTCCTAGAAAAATATATACCAAGATATTTATAATTATCGACTATTTCTACAGTATCATTTCCAATTTTAAATTGTAGATTTCTTGGCTGTCTTCCTTTGCTAAAGATTACAATTTTAGTTTTATCAACATTTATTGAAAGTTTCCATTTATCACAATATATTTTGAAACAATCTAATGCATGTTGCATATCTTCTTTATTATCACTAAAAATGACTGTATCATCAGCGTAGAGTAAAATGAACAATTTTAAAAAAATTCGTGAATCATCTGAGACTGACTCTTTAACGACACCATGTACATTATTACCGTTTAAATAATCCTCTAAATCATTCAGAAAGATACTAAACAAAAAAGGGGACAAGTTTTCTCCTTGACGAACGCCGTTTAAGCAGTTGAAAAAAAGGAGAACTTCCATCATGGGTCACAACTTTTGACTATATTCTCATACATTTTATAAATGATATTATAGCATTTTCCGTTTATATTTTGCTTCTGTAATTTCTGCCAAAGTCCTACTCTCCAAACTCAGTCAAAAGCCTGTTTAAAATCAACAAAACAACAAAACAATTTCTTTTTATCAGAATTAACAAGATCAATTAGGCTTTTAAGGATAAATAAGTTGTCATTTGTTGAGTATTTTTTTCTAAACCCTGCTTGTGTTGATTTTATAAGACCTGTTTTTTCTGCATATAAATTTAGTCTCTTATTTATGATACAGGTAAACAATTTACCAAAACAGCTTAACAATGATATTGGACGGTAGTTTTCTGGTAAATTTGGATCACCTTTGTTTTTGTATATAGGTTTTACCACTCCTATTGTCCAACTTTTTGGTATTATGCCTTCATTAAAAATAATATTAAACAATTTTGTATAAATTGGCAACATAGTATTTATTGTTGCCTTTAATTGCTCGTTTACAATATTATCTATACCAGGTGATTTATTATTGCTTAGACTCCTTAATGCTTGTAAAATTTCTTGCTCTGTTATAGAACCGTTTATTTCTGTATTAACGCGTATGTCTATAAATATTGGAAATAGCAAACACAGTTGCATACAACACAAGTGGCTGTTTAACAGAGATGGCCACGTAATGCAGGTTCGACTTAAGTTTGATTTCAAATGACCTTTCAGGCAAAGGTTAAGCACTAGTATACTCCTATACATTGTTTGATATATCTCTTGAGAATTGAACTGCATTTTCCTCCAGCAGTAATATGGTTTGTCAGTTTGTACACTAGTTGAGACTGTCGTGTGTAAAACGTCCGCCTGAAAAATGTATTTGGACAGATGTCTGTTGTTTTTGGCCAGTTGCTAACCCTAGTTGTTTTAAGTTCAAAGATCAAACTCAGAATGTTCTATAGATAAAAATGGTTTCCATCGAATAGCAAGAGAACGGAACTTATTCACCATTATTAGCTCACCTGAGCAATGCTCAGATGAGTTTTTGTGATCGCTTGATGTCTGTCGTCTGTCAACATTTAGCTTTATGGGATAATGGCTGTATTTTTAACTCACCTGAGCAATGCTTAGTTTTATTATTTAAAAAAACTTCATAAATTGATATTCGGTGATTAGTAGAAGATCGGATATATGGAGTGCAGTCCTGCTTTCCATAGGATCTGCATCCACGACTGCATCTTTAAAGTTTTGATGCACTTTACCATGATCTGTTATCCCTAGATGGATAAGCTTCGAACTTCAAACAGTTATCATCGTATGGCACAAAGTCCAAAACTTTCACTAACAGATAACTAAATCTGTCCCCTTTTTAACTTAGAATATAATGTTAATGTTGCGGTGCACTTTCAAGCTATCTTTGTACTGAATGGATTTGATTTACATTGTAAGTCATCTTCACCAACACCACATGATACAAGGTCCACAACAGTGACCTAAATATTTCATGAATTATGTCCCCTTACTACTTAGAATTTGATATTTAAATTAAAGCACATTCAATCTATCTATGTTATTTTGCCCCCTTTTGGAGAAGCAGGAGTATTTTGCTTTGCGTATTATGTTGGTCATGTCAGCCTGTCGGTCAGTTGAGCGAACGATTTCAGCTCGGTAACTTTGAACCACTTGACCCAGGCTATACAAATTTAATAGCATAATTGGAATTGTGAAGTATATGACTCCTATTGACTTGAACATTGAAAACAGCTCATGCTCAATTATATAAGTACCACTAGACACGGAACCTTCCAACTTAATAGCATGAGTGAGCTTATGAAGAGATGACCTCTATTGTTTTTGGTGTCAGTCAAAGGTCAAGGTTGCAGGAGCCTGAAATTTGGAACTGGTTTCCACCTGAGAACCACTTGTTCAGAAAATTCAAACTTGATAGCATGATTAGGGTCATGATGTTAATGAAGGAGAAGATCCCTATTGCTTTTTTGTGTCAGTAAGTCAAAGGTCAATGTCACAAGGGCTTGAACCTTGGAAACGGTTCGTGCTCAATAACTTGAGAACAATTTGACCCAGTTTCTTCAAAATTGATAGCATGATTGGGCGTACGAAGTAGATGACGCCTATGATTTGGGGGTCAGTAGGTAAAAGGTCAAGGTCGAATTGACATTGAGACTAAAAGCGATTTTTATTGATAGCTGGAGATGGCTTGGGTATTTGATGAATCGCATGATTGTCTATGTCAGTAGATGATCCCTGGAGGATGAAAGAATAGGTCAAAGTGGCCTTGAGACTTATATTGTTAAGCGTGCGTATCTCAAAAGGCATATTGTTGTCAAACTTCATAGTTAGCTAAATTTTATGGTCAGTGGACGAACCCTAATGTTTTGTAGAACAAAGGTCAAAGTAACAACAGATTACGCTCCTAGTTTCCTCTGATAGGCCATCAAGGCGACGTGTGTTTACAAACGGCTTTTGTTAATGAATGGATTTGATTCAGATTTAGAAAAGTTGTTCCATATCATCACTTACGTCATGTGACAAGGTCCATAACTCGAGCCCAAATTGCCCGCCCGCTTAGCTCAGTAGGGAGAGCGTTGGTCTACGGATCGCGGGGTCGCGAGTTCGATCCCCGGGCGGAGTGTATGTTCTCCGTGACGATTTGATAAAAGACATTGGTCTGAAATCATTCGTCCTCCACCTCTGATTCATGTGGGGAAGTAGGCAGTTACTTGCGGAGAACAGGTTTATACTGGTACAAAATCCAGGAACACTGGTAGGTTAACTGCCCGCCGTTACATGACTGAAATACTGTTGAAAAACGGCGTTAAACCCAAAACAAACAAACAAACTAACAAACAAGCCCAAATGTTTTATCAATCATGCCCCCTTTTTACTTGGAATTTCGTGTTATTTGAACGCTTAAATTTAACTATCTATTGCGCTTTCTTGAACATTTTATTCCCATCTAGTATTTTTTTTTTAAATCTACCATCATTCTGTTGCCATTAATTTTCCAAGTAACTTTCAAAAACAATCTACATTATCTTGACGGTTTCACACAAGGACAGTTTAGACCAGAAAGCACCCATTTTTACTCTCTCCATATTTACTGTGCAAACATTTTTTGTGTCCCGCGCTAACAGTCTTGTGTCTCATTTTACACAGGGTGACCAGCCCACGTGCCATGGATAACGTATAGACAGAGAAAACGTGTACTGTATCTAAAAGTCACACGGGTAGGCCATCGTGTTAACATCTTTATATCAAAACTCGGTCTTTAAAAATTAGTTTTCACCTTTAATAACATGTCAGCGTACACTCAATGTCTAGAACGCCCGACGAAGGGTGAGGGGCTGGGGTTAGGCATTACTATATACATGTACATTCGGGTGGTATATTTTTGATTGTCAAACTCCCATTTCTACAATGAGTCTTCAATAGCATTGGTATTCCCCGCCCCCTCCCATAAAAAAGTCCTATAAAGACATTGAAGTGAGTAAAAGCTTAGACAAAGATGACAATACATGGAAATGCGTATTTATAAAGTTTTATTTTGGACAAAATGTAACAATAACGTATGTAAAATGAGTAACGATCAATATAAATGTATAATGTTGCATAAACAATAAGGCACATGATAATGGCATAACTAAAGCATGTCGACACAAACATGCAGGTCGGTAATTAATTTATCAAAGCTAAGTTTTACTCTCTGCGTACAACAAAGAGTTCGTCTGAAATTCACCCTTTTCTACATGGTACCTTTAAAAAAGGTGAAGAACACTTCATTTCATAGATGATAATAAATAAATAAATATTATGACATGTGTATAAATACTAATGAAACATAGAAAACAATTTTAAATCGTAACACTGCATATATGTACATACAGTAAAATGCTTAACAAGTATATATCTAGTTTAGCCGTATCGAAATTAAACAGCACGTTTGAATAATTTGATATCATTATTATAAAGTTGGTAGTAAAAATATGCAGCTAATTCTCGACCAAAAGCAGGCCTCTCGCAATCCCATCCACTTCTGAGTGTAGCCGGATTTTGATACAGTTGTGAATTAACGGTATTTTTAATATGTATCTCTACCAAAATAAAGTTTTGAGTGTTTACTTAATTTCTGACATATCATAATCTCTATTAACAAAACGACTTAAAAAACGGACTGCGTATTTCAGAAATTCTGCAAGACTACAGAAAACTTTTGATACAACCAATTTTTCAGAAGAGGGGTTGTTTGCGGTTACTCTAAAAATGATCGCCTTGTTTGAAAACGTTGAATCGTTGAATTATCAACGCCGCATAGTTGAAAAATCTGACAATTTGCGAAATGTACGAAAACGAAAAAAAAATGTCAGAGTAGAAATTTCTATATAACCAGGCGACCTTTTGTATGTACTGGAGCGTGCATCCATTTCATTATCACAAAGAGCTATAAAAAATAAATTTATACTTCTTTCGAAGTTCTTTGATTATAAAAATGAAAATAACAGTCAAGTCAAGACAAAACGCATACAGAAAGCACTTCCTCTAGTCACCATAATCTTTAAATTTGCACTAAACAATAGTGCACTCTCATTAGTTTATTTCTGTGATCTAAATTTCTTTCAGGATTTCTGTCTAGAATTTCTCAGCTGTCCAGTGTTTATGGACTGTGTCGGTTTCTATCTCTGTACGGGAGGAGGTAAAATGCACTTGATCCTCTGCCATAGTGTCCACCAGGTACAACACATGTTCGGTGTCTTCCGCCGCGCATGACGGAACCAACCGGACATACGCTAATACATATACCGTCCCATCTATACAGTCTGCACGTTTCGCACGAGGAAATTCCTGGGCCATCGCAAGAGCGACACAAAGGGTGACAGCGTTTGCACATCTGAAAATGAATTAGCAAAATACATCTAATACCGTAATATCCGCACACGGCTATGATAGGTCTATATTTTAGGTAGTTGATATTCCTATAAAATAGTTAGTATATACAATAATCCCACTTGTAAGTCAACTCAAAAGTTTCATATGCGATGAAAATGTGCATTTTTTGTCTCCACATTTCCTCTAAAAAAAGGACTATTAAAGAGTAGGGCAACGGTGTTCTTATGTTTATTCTGTATGCTGGGGTTTCTTTGAAAGAAATTATTCAGGTTTTGCATCTTAAATAGAAACATTAGAAATATCCCTATAACATTATTTGCTAAATAAAGAACTCGGCAGTGTGTAAATGAGATCATAAACACTCTAAAATGGCTGCTTCCATGATAGACCATTTTCTTGAATTTCAAACTGCTGTATCTGTTTTCAATATAACCGTCCGAAACTGCTATATCTTTTTGCAATACCGGCCCTATTTTCTTGTTTTTTAAATCAAGCCGCTTGTCATGATTCAGAATGGCTTTCGTATAAAATTAATATATTGTCAGGCATGCCCTGCCCTTTGAAATATAAAAACAATGGCCGAGCGGTAATCTGTATTTTTATATCTGTTACAGTAAAATGGGCGCTTGAAAATTGTAAAATGTTTTTGTTGTTATAAAACCCCTACCGTTAAACTCTGTCCATTGTGATGTGACCGTTTCCTGTAATGACCCTCGGGACAGACCGTTGTGAATGGAGACATGCACGTGACCCGATGGTGGTGGTGTTCGAGACCCAGCCAGCAAGAGTTGCATCCCCCGAACCCAAGATGACTCCCGGGGCCCGTACACCTGAAATAAATATTTAAAATTGAACTTTATTATTTTTCATATCCTTTCTGTTTTACTTTTCTAAAACAATTCCAAGAAACTATGGATTAAGGCTTTTGTTTTGTGTAAATTAAAATCCTGATGAAGCGCTCTTAGCATACGCTGTTTTGTATTAAATTTTGCATATAAACACCTTTTTTGTAAAAAATAAAAATAAAAAAAAATAGGCAATCTAGAAAATATTTTTCAAGTACAAGGCGTAGACGTGGTCTGTCCTCAAGATAGTTGCTATAATGGTGCCACAATTTTTCTGATTTTCAGGAATGTCTCTTGCTTTAACACACCCGAAATTTTAGCGTGCAAAAGCTGTAGATCTTAATTCCAAATGTTTGCGATTATGTAATTCAAGTTATATTGTCTTTGTCAACCTTGAGTTCTTAAAAGTACAACAGTTCTCCCTTTTTAGATTATTTTTGCATTGAAAGATACGAGTATTTTCCCCTGCCGGTCAAAAATACGTTAATTCAAGGTTGCTATATGTGTAAGAAATACGTGTTTTCTTCAGGTATAAATTAATCATGACTTCGTACCCGCACGTGTTCTTTAATATACCTCTCTAGTCATACGACACATGAAATGAGTCGTATTATAAGCTGTTACACGATTTTTGTTTTATATTATTTCCGATGCTTTACCATAAAGCTTTTTAATTATATATATTTACGCTAATGCTACCCCTTTCATTTATTTTTATATTTACACTCATGCTACCTTTCAATTTTTTTTTATTAGTATCATGAATATTGTTTTTATTGCTATACTACTAATATTTATGCTGCTATTATTAACTATTCAAACACTTACCCGTCGGCACCGCAGTTTTCATAGCACAAGTTACACTGGCCGTTTTCGTCGGGGTATCTTCCGACGGGGCACCAATATGTCGGCATGCAATACCTGAAAAATAGGATATATTTTTGGTAATGTATACTGCTTGCCGATTTTACGTTTGTACAATATGGCGAAAAAAAAACACTTAAAAGTTATCTGCTATGAAGTGACACTTTTGGTGTAAATATTAATAGTTTGGAAAAAAGAGAAAAGTTTAGACTTGTCTGATAATACGATATGCTGTATCTTCAAAGATAAGGGGGAAAAAAGGAAAAAATGCATGAAACCTTCCGTATCACTACATGCCTTTAAAGGTAGAAATCAAAATTAAGAAATATTCCAATTTTCTGTTTATAATTAATAGAAACTGAGTAAAATAATAATAATGAACTAGCAAAATTTTTATATAATAAATCCTTGAATAATTACTCTTTCAGATTTTTTCAAAAGTCTCCGCTACATCTATATTTGGTTTTAGTTATTGTAAATTAATCACGATTAAAACAAAATGATTTAGTGCGTTCTAGGTCGAATATTTGTACAATGTATAAAAAAGTGATCTACGGCGTCAATTCCACGGTAAAGTTTGACTGGCTTTTTTTCTACACGCTTAAATATCAACGACATATGTTTTTGCTTTTTCTTTTCAAAAACGACGCTGCTGAAAAAAATTCTGTCATGTACATCTGATTTCGTGCTGAAAGTGTTCATTCTTTTAACTTATAAATCACTTATTAATACTCACGAAGCTTCCTGAAACTCTTTGGGGAAAAATGGAACCCCTGTAAATCTACTTTAATGATTTCATTTCATTTCGCAAACATAAAGAGCTGACAGAACTGCACTTTCTTATATCGATTCACCTTACATAATTTAGTACAGATTATTTTTTCAATTTTAGCCCAAACAAAACAAAAAATCAATTACAATAGTTATAATTTTAAATGTTTTTTTTTCCCGGCCTGTCCCAAGAGCAAACGAATAAATAAAACTATAAACTAATTAAATGTTTAAATACAATATACTCACAGCATATCCATTAAAGTTGCAGTCAGAATAAAAATCATAGGTAAAACTATTTTATCCATCTTTGTATTTTGTCTATGTAAAGTTTTCGTCAAGAAATAAAACTAAAAAATGTTCTTCAAATACTAGTGTATTTGTCGTCAGTAAATGTTCGCAGTCTCTAAGTCTTGGACTCTCTCTTTCTTCTAACGTACTCGCTCCTATTGCATCTTTTTATACGGATTTAGTTCTGTTTAGATTAAAAATATACCAAAGTTTAATATCGTTTTATCACTATTTTCTTTAAGAACAAGAGGAAAAGAATTGAATTTATTTACACAATGACAATTTCACTATATCATATTTGTTAATCATATTAAAAGTTAAATTTATCCAAGAAAGTATTTGCAAAGATAGAAATAATTCTATTTCATAAGAAGTTAAGCACACAGTATAAAGATTCCTACATATTTCATCATATAGCCAATTTATATTATCAGAAATTAAATTTTAAGCCGATCACTGCATGGATAGTTGTAAGAAAAATTCCGATTGGCGAATCAAAATTAAATCATACAAAATTGCATTCTATTGGAAATTTGAAAGGTGCTTCGAGAGTTCTAAAGGCCAAGAATTCACATTATCAAAGAAAAGAACTTGCTACCAAGGAAAGCGATCTACTCTTAAATAATCGACGAAAAGAAAGTTGTCAAAGACATGCTTGGTTTCATAAAAGAAAAATTTGGGTTGATGTTCTTTTCTTTTCTATATGTATAAACTTTATTCTGATATAGTTAATAGCAAATTTCTCTCAGGCTATGGAGTCATATTTTTATGTTTCTATCATTAAAACCCACACCTCCATCCTCAGCCCTGCTTTTTGCCATTCTTTTATCTTACTGTTTCATCTTTACTTACAAGGGCTTTCCTTGAGTTTTCTTCAAATATAAGAAAGTGCTTGTAGTATAACACAACACAGTTAACATTCTGAAGAAATGCAAATGATGGAAACAGGATTTTTTTTTCAACTTTCAGAATATTTTGATAGCTTTGAAGTTAACGCCAAGAAAACATGTGGCTTTATTTAATGATATGGACTGACATAAAACTTACAGGATATCATAGCAAAAAGGAATAAAAGCACCATGTAATAATGATGCTATACATAATAAAAAAAACACCCACAGACAGCCCAGTACCTAAAAATAAATCCAGCACCCATTTACTATATTTTAATCAAACAAAGATATTCAATTCCGCAGTTTTCACGACGCCCTTCGTTTCACGCTCTACCATTTTTTTCAACCAAAAATGGTATGGTCAAATATTCGCAGGCTACCAACACTCATTGAAGGTATCTTTCAGTTCCCAGGTAGATCATTTACACGTCTTTGTTCATTTCTGAGAAAAAAGTATTTAAGGATTGACAAAAATTGACAATTTCGTCATTAAGAAACGAGCGTGACTGTGCGAATGGCAAAATAAAATACGACAAAATGAGTGTAAGTTATAACAAATGCTTACATACGCGTACATTTATATAAAAAACGAACAATTTTTCAAGCTGTGGTACTTGATACGTTACGGTGTAACGGAAGTAACCCTAACAACCCCGTCATATTTACAATCAGATTATTTGCAATGCGTCATACGTTACTGTATCTAATTAATCATACACTGAGTAAATACAGTAAAAATGTAGTACTATTTGACAGAAAACGCCCGTAGTAATCTAGTTAAATATTTTCATAAGTGTTTCACTAATTTGCGACCGAAGTACACAAATCTTAAAATCAAATTCATCTTTATCAACATTTTTACAAGTTATTAAACTATATACTAAGGTTAGAATATGAAACTGTACTTTTAACGCCTTTGCTTTGACTCCCGATGTCTGGATATATAGCGTGCTTCCATAGCATCAGTCAAGGTCAATTTGCAGATGTGTTTATCTTTTTTAAAAAGCACTTAATCAAACGGTGATACTTCAAATATAGTCAAACATATTATATGGTAAAAGACGATTAAAACCTCTACTGAAAATTACATAGATCCATTTATTATATACCTATATAAATTCTGTAAAAGTTCGGCTTGTATTTCACAATTAAATATGAACAAGCAGAAAAAAATCCGTGTTGTAAGACGCTACCTTTTAAATTCCGCATTGTATGCTGCCAGACTACTTTCATTAATATGCATGACCTGACACAGTTCTATAAATAGAGCACATAAAAAATTCACTTATTTCCATTTTGATATCGATAAACATTGAAGATTTCGTTCAATCACAAAACAACAAGGTATATAATAAAAGGTTCATTATAACAGTAGCTAGATCTGGAATTTTGCTTTCACTCTCGTGGATTTTGCAAGGTCGGATCACACTCGGCGCTTGCGCGCCTCGTGAGATCCGGTCTGACAAAATCCACTCGAGCTGAATACAGCATCCCAGTTCTAATAGACAAGTCTTATAGAATTCTTCTCCTTCGCGGACAAAATAAACCTGCCCGGGCATATCGAGCTTAATAAGTTATAGGACTAGGAACATTCAATATTCTGTTTTCAAAATTTCAGTTTTGTGTCAGTCGGTAAAAATACTTAACCTTATACAATGACAGCAGAACATTTACACTGTAACCGAAACTGGATGTTCAAAAATGTTTTATAGCAAAAAAAGTTGCGTAAGGTAAAATGGCATTATGATTATGTCTATCGGCGAAGCAGAATATTGTAGCAACTGACAAAAAGTAAGACATAATACAACTATATTGTAGCGGTGGTTAGAGATAACAATGGAGGTATGGAACGTCTTGACACTAAAACTTAATCAAAATCGTTGAAATATCTCGCTAAAGATTATCTATATATGTTATAAAACTAGTTTACAATGTTTCCTTGACTTTGTGAACACGTGCACGCTGCCAGTGATTGGTTATGTATGCCCGAAAATTTGTGAATGAATGACGAAACGAGATCGGAATTTGATTCATAACCACTATGATACTATATCTTTTCAGATAATATCTATTTCCAGGTTGAAAATAGCAACCACCGACTCTCATTCCAAATAATTTGAGGATGATAAAGATCCAAGGAAAACTCGAGTCGAAAATATCTTTGGTCCCCCGTTGGCCATGTGCTGTTTTATTCGATATCGATGAGATAACGCGAGATTTCTCGAATTATTGGAATAGTCTGCGAGAATGGCTATATAAAAATACTTATCAAACTACCGGTTCTATTTAATCTTCTGTCAATTATGTATGTTATAACAAAATGATAAACAAATTAGGAAACATATTCCGATACAGTTCAAGAGTAAAATAATATTTTGATTGTTTATTACGTTGATTCACCGATAGCGCCAGCTGAACACGAGTTCTTTCCGCAATTCAATAAGGAAGCTTATAATTTTATGACATCTTATATCAATTTGTGTTTCTAATTCTAGCGGCATGAAAGAATTCAAATCTTCTCAATCTGTCGAGGAATTTCATCAAATTAAGTAATATATGATCATGATGGTATGGTTTAAGTACATATGTACCATTTGATCGTAAAATAACACCATAATCAAAGGTACTAGATCATCCAGTTAATTTCATTCAGGAAAATAAAAAAAAATGTCTGCACACAGCCCCGGAGTCAAGAGCGAAATCCTGAGATTGAGTTTGAATTTACTTGTATCTACATTCACATTATGGTTTTTATTGAAAAATAAAGCGTTCATTTTCGTATAAAAACATTGAGCACTGCAATAATTGTGCGCGAAATCTGACGTCAATCACAAAGCAATGAGTAAATTGGCGTCATTCGAAAAAACTTCTTTTAAAACTGGACATCAAAGTTATCAAAAAAGCATATAAGATTCTTTCACTGGTGGTAGGTGTAGATGGGAATATCTTGTTTTGGCGGTAACGAGGCTGTGATAGAAACTTTTTCTTGCATGCCATATTCAACAAATTATAGTATAATACATCAATTCTATTCTAACATGGTTCGATTTGTCTGCCAATTTAAACAAAGAAGAAGTTGAAGCTCTGTATATTTTGCGATAAACACCGGTTGACGCGCGGACCGGTAAGAGAACATTTTGACGTCAATTATGACTTCATATTGATGCAAGAAGTATGGTTCATTACTATCGTATCTTTCAGATGCTTTGATATTAAACCACTCGGGCTAACGCCCTAGTGATTCAATTCCTACGCACCTGAACGCTGAACCGTGGTAAATTAGACGACAAATAACTCGAAGGTTTTGATTATTTGTTAAACAAATGACTTTGTAATAGCACTTTTTTCTTACAATAGCGCATTAACAAAGTGCCGTAAACAGGAATTACCTCATGACGGCAACGTAATAGTTCCGGTTTTGTTTTATCATCTGTAGTGAAACGTAATGTTTTCCCCGTAAAATAACCTTTTTTAACATTGCAAGGTATTAAGGTTTTTGATTTTTAACCGGTTTTAACCGTGATTTTAACCGGTTTTACGTAAAATCATTATAATTACTACACGAATCTGCTACAAAAATGTAGTTCGTTATACGTCATCTAGAGCATGGAGTTTTTCAGCACCGGTGAAATCACCAGAAATCCAAGTCTGGTATGCAAGAACATTAAATTATAGCTGAAACTGATATTTCTGGTGGTAAAAATCAAAACTGAACCGACACGGCTATACAATTTTTAATGGAGTCATCTATAAAATCAAGGAAGTGTATTTTCATCGGAAGGCGAATAACGTTGGCGATCTTTTGTTTTTCTATCTAGATGGTGAAAAGATCGATATCCCGGTATTTATTTTGATTTTCTGATACTAATGGAAAGCAAACCACCTATTTTTGAAGCAACGTGCTTTAAAAATGTAAATAAAAGGACTGAATGCTATTTTTGTGCGTTTAATTTTTTTTAGTTTTATACTGATTTATGTTAGCTCGACTGTGATGAAAGCATCAAACATAACTGAATCGCTCTCGAGTCCGCTTCCTGGAAAAACCAGTCCTGGTGTACTGGTATGAGAAGGCGTAGTCGTGACCCCATCGGGGCTCGAACCCATGATCCCCGGGTTGAGCGGCCGACACATTAACCACTAGACCACCGCTCCCCGTATCGTTTATATGGATAATACAGAAGATACAGCAACGAGGCCACATTGATGCATAATCTCAATAAAGTCAATACCCGCATAAACGCTCAAAAATAGCATTTATCTCTTAATTAAACACTTGGGAACAACTTAAAAGCACTATTTTAAGTCTACTGAAATTCTTCAGATCTAAACTGTTGTTTGCATGAGAAATTCAAGGTTAAAGCTTTCTGATACTTCTGATGTCCATGATTCCTTTTGAAAACAAAAACAAAAACAAATACACAACAGAAAAATAGTAATACAATACACTTTGATCGTAGGTTACTTCTGAATTTCAGTTTTGTTCAACAGTTTTCTTACAGTCGGATTTCTCTAAACTGGTATACTTGGCTATCGGATTGTTCAAAGTAAAAGAACAAATTTAAGTGAAATCCGACAACGTACTGGGGAATATTATATTATAATAAAAGATTCAACAATTGAAAGACCTTGAACTCTATTTTATGTCTAAAACTGTTCATTCGTGCAACACATTAATTATATAAGCGAACAGACACAAGTTTTAATGAAATACTTCGAGGAAAATTTATTTTTGAATGTGTTTATCTATAGAGGATAATTGTTTGTTTCGAGTGAATATGGAATATATCTCACTGAGAAGTGAGAAAATTTCAAATATTTTCACGAGCGCGTAGCGCTCGTGAAAATGTGAACATTTTCTCACTTCTCAGTGAGATATATTCCATATTCACTCAAAACAAACAAATATCCTCTATTTATTTATTTATATATTTATTTATTTATTCCAGTATAAAAATGCATTTTCTACATTTTGATGGTTTATTCGTGGGACTGGTGTTTATAATGTTGAATGAAATGCTTTGACAAACTGGATAGATCGTACATATTTGTAAAACTATTTCAAGAAAAGGTAAGTTCAAGGTTCATTGTAGCAATTAAAAGCATGTATAGCTCTGTCCGTGCAGCAGTTAAATATAGAAATTCGACTTCAGCCTTTATCGATTCTAATATCGGCGCAAAACAGGGAGACCCAAGTTCAAGCCTTCTTTTTCTCTACTATGTGAATGATCTGGTAAACAATATTAATAGTGATATTGACAATTTGTTTACATTTGATGAAATAAAATTATTTGTACTTTTGTTCGCGGACGATTCACACTCACCTGAAGCGTTACAATCAATTCTCGATGATCTTTTCCGATACTGTTCCGAATGGAGCGTCAACAATAATATCAAAAAGACTGAAATAATGATATTTGAACAAGGAAGACATTCCAGTTTTAATTTCAAACTAAACAATGAAACAATAGAAACAGTTACACAATTTAAATACTTGGGAATTACTTTATTTAAAAACGGAAACTGGCATCGAACTAAACTAAATTTAGAATCTCTTCCCACAACCTTGCAATCGAGACAGGCAGACATCATGGAATAACTTGGGAAGAAAGGATATGTCAAAACTGTACAATGAATGCCATCGAAAAAGAATTTCACTTTTTACTTATTTGCCCAAAGTACTATAACATAAGACGAAAATATCTCAAACCATACTACTGTAGATGGCCGACTATGAAAAAGTTTGAAATATTAATGTCATGTGAAAATTCAAAGGACTTAAGAAATCTTTCTAAATATTTATATTTTGCATTTAAACTTAGAGAAGAAACTTAATTCTTTATTTTCAAATATTTTTCATTACAAGAGGTTCGATCACATAGACACCTTCTCAGTAAAAAACGTTTTGTTTTAAATGTGATATTTTATAGTGTGTTCATCTTTTTCACATACATTGTGCATTTGTATACTTTTGTATTGGCTATAAATGTGCATATGCTATTTAATGCCAAATAAAAATTCTGTTCGGTTCAAAAAAAGAATAAAGAAAGGATATTACCAACGCAAACTGTGAATAGTGATTAAATTATCAAACTTCAGAAAACTATAATCGAATACTAGGTTATATTCTGGTTCTTCCGACCTTACTTTTTATCCTGGATATCCGACTGATTGCTGACCTTTTCAGAAGAAACGTGATCTTTGTCCAGCATTCATCGATGTATTACAGTCCCACACTGCTGTTAAAAACTGCTAAAGGTGTATCATTTTGCTCTAGCATTGTCAAATTTTAAAAGGCATTTTTTTTGGGTTAAACGTCACGCCGACACAATTATAGGCCGTATGTCAACTTTCCAGCTTTTATGGTGAAGGAAGACGCCCAGGTGCCCATCTGGGCATTGTTTTACCATGGGTGGGCATCTGGGTGGAACTATCAACCTTCCGTAAGCCAGCCGGAGGACTTCCTCACATGAAGAATTCTTCACAATTTAGGTCCGAACGCACATCGCTGAGGGGCAAGTGAGTAAAATTAATCACTCGACGGCCCCGAAACATATTGTATCTAGATTGCAAGAACTAATGATGGCTAAGCACGATTGCAACAGTATGAACAAGTGATCCTAGTATTGCTGTGGCAATACAGAATCCCCCCACCGGTGAAAAAAACACACTTGACCTTCAATAGTGACCTTGACCTCTGACCGACAACCATGGATCATGTGCGCGGCACATAGTCTTATCACGGGAACATTTCTGTGTAGTACTAAAAATCCTTCAGTTCTGTTAAAAGTAATGGAGCAGAAACAATTTTTACTTGACCTTTAACGGACAAGAATAGGTCTCTATTCACATGCCAAGTTTAAAGAACCTAGCTTGAATACTTTTTGCGTTATCGCAGGACGGACAAACGGATGGATGTTCCTACAAATGGGTATTTATGTTGCTACTCTTTTGTTCTTTCTATTGTTTTTCTAGCTACGTAAAAGAAAATTAGCCACATAAAAGCTTACGGAATGAATGGCATCATAGAAAAAGTACTGTTACCTATTCTTCCTATAACCACCTAAGTATGCAAATGTTAGTTCGGACAGACGGACAGCATTCCAATAGTACGCTCCAGTGTTCCACAGGTAGGGGACTAATAAGTTATCGCATAAATTATCGTATCCTGCATAGTTGCTGTTTTTAAGTCACAGTATCACAGTTTAAACATTGATGAACTCAGTCCTCGGGTGTTAACAATGTTTTATATTAGATAAGGCGATTTTTTTGGGGGTGGGGGGTGCATGGTACGGGTGGTGGGGGTGACTGGGTGGAGTAGCGAATTGGGGGGAGGGTACAACTTTGCACGTTGATAAATATTCATGGAAGGTTTAAGATTTTGAAAAAAAAAGAGCTGTCCGTAAGACAGCCAAGCTCGACTATTCGAAATATTGTCACAGAAGCAGGAAATTATTACCCAAAATGTTAAATATCAAAAGAGTTTTAAGTTCGAAAGGGGACATAATTTGACCAAAATGCATATCAGAGTTATGGGACTTGATGCTATCAACTAGTTTTATAACCCCGAAGAAACATGTTAAGTTTCAATTCCATATCTGCATTAGTTTTGGAGATAGTAACTTGCATGTAAAACTTTAACCAGAATTGTCTAAGTCCAAAAGGGGGCATAATTTGCCCAAAATACATGTCAGAGTTATGGGACTTGATTCTGTCAACTAGTTTTATAACCCCGAAGACACATGTGAAGTTTCAATTCAATATCTGCATTAGTTTTGGAGATAGTAACTTGCATGTAAAACTTTAACCAGAACTTTCTAAGTCCAAAAGGGGGCATAATTTGCCCAAAATACATGTCAGAGTTATGGGACTTGATTCTGTCAACTAGTTTTATAACCCCGAAGACACATGTGAAGTTTCAATTCAATATCTGCATTAGTTTTGGAGATAGTAACTTGCATGTAAAACTTTAACCAGAATTTTCTAAGTCCAAAAGGGGGCATAATTTGCCCAAAATACATGTCAGAGTTATGGGACTTGACCCAGTGATGTAGGTAATTGATCTAGAAAAAGAAAAAATAAGTTTCAAATCTATATGCCTTTTGGTAATAGCTGTATGTACTTGCACGCAAAACTTTAACCAGAATTTTCTAAGTCCAAAAGGGGACATAATTTGGCCAAAATGAAGGTCAGAGTTATGGGACTTGCTGCTATCAATTAGTTTTATAACCCCGAAGACACATGTGAAGTTTCAATTCAATATCTACATTAGTTTTGGAGATAGTAACTTGCATGTAAAACTTTAACCAGAATTTTCTAAGTCCAAAAGGGGGCATAATTTGCTCAAAATACATGTTAGAGTTATGGAACTTGACCCAGTGAGGTTGGTAATTGACCTAGAAAAAGAATAAATAAGTTTCAAAGCTATATGCCTTTAAATGATAGCTGTATGTACTTGCATGCAAAAACTTAACCAAGGTGTGACGCCGACGCCAGGGGGAGTAGAATAGCTAGACTATTCTTCGAATAGTCGAGCTAAAAACACGAAAAAATGAAGAAAACAATTTTTTGGTGGGGGTGGATGGGGAGGGGGACGGGGTGTGACCGAGTGTGGGTACACAACTTCACTTGAGGATAATATTTAATGAATTTCTACCAATTGGTTAGTTTCTTATGTACAAATATGAGGATTTTTAAACAATTACAGGGCAATAACTCTGTTACTAAAGAGATCCTGATGAAATTGAGTGTGCACTTCCACACTGTGGTGATCTAAACTTAATTCAAGTTTCATAGTTCTAGGTCAAATATGTCACAAGTTATGAAGCAGACATTTCTTTTATTATAGTACCCTATATAATGAGCACTAGAAACTACTAAAGGCCATAACTCTGGTGTTACTTTGGGGCAATCTGACTGAAAGTTGACATGCCGTATTTCCCTAAAGTGGTGATCCCGTATATGAAGTTTCATTTAAATATTCCAAACCACATTCTAGATATGGCTCCGGGCAGATGGACGGAAAGACAACACCAAAACTATATCCCTCCACCTTCGGCCGGGGATAACAATCTTGCCCATTTTTGAACTAGATCAAGATTTTGCTGTCATATACAGTATGTGTAAGCTTCATGAAGACTGCTCATTTCATCCTATCAGTTAACAGTAAATTGTTGACAAATGGCTGTTAGTGCTTACACAAGCTGAACACTGATAACTGACCTAGCTACAGTTTTATCCCAAATTTCATTTTTTGAAGTATTATTTTTGTCCCACGAAATACTAGTATACTATGAAAAAGATGATTTCTGTCATTTCCCTTTGTATCCCTGCACAACTTTATAAAGCTTGTATCAGGAATTTCAATTTAGTAGTTTGTACAAAAAATTAATATATTTAAACAAACTATGTGCAATCACACAAATGATATATATTTTTTTATATCAACTGAACATTAAATAGCACATGAACTAGAGATCATAGAACACGAAATGCACCCTTGATGCATTCAGTAATTGCACAAGGAACAGAAATTATCACTGTGCACTGGACATTTACATACCGACTACAAATTAATAACTAGGGGTCATTTACCAGTCATAAGTAAACTCTGTATCAACTATGATCTCAAATATTCTTATACTCTAGATATTTGGTAAAAAAAAGTTCCACTGTTCTGGGTCAATGTGACCTTGACCTACTCACCTCAAATTCAATAGGGGTCATGATCAACCTCCCTATTAAGTTTCGTGATCTTAGGCCCTATTGTTCTCAAATTATCATCCAGAAATGGTTTAACTGTTCTGGGCCACTGTGACCTTGACCTTTGACCTCCAAATCAATATGGGTCATCTGCTGGTCATGATCAACATCCCTATAAAGTTTCGTGATCCTAGGCCCGAGAGTTCTCAAGTTATCGTCCACAAACAGTTTAATTGTTCCGGGTCACTGTGACCTTTACCTTTGACCTACAAACCTCAAAAATCAATAGGGGTCATCTGCTGGTCAAGACCAACCTCCCTATCAACTTTCATGATCCTTAGGCACAAGTGTTCTCAAGATATCGTCCAGAAATGGTTTAACTGTTCCAGGTCACTGTGACCTTGACCTTTGACCTCAGAATCAATAGGAGTCATCTGCTGGTCATGACCAACCTCCCTATTAACTTTCATGATTCTAGGCCCAAGCATTCTTGAGTTATCATCCGGGAACGGATTGGTCTACTGACAGACCGACGACATCTGCAAAACAATATACCCCACCTTCTTCGAAGGGGAGCATAAATATAACAAATCTGCAGAGATATCATTTGTATGTTTATTAAGAGTAAATTGTCATGACAACACACAATATATTTACAACAAATGAACAATCATACAAAAAAAAAAAATTCGATGAAAATGGTCGTATATAATACAGCACAATGTGAACGTATTGCAAGAGAAATGGTCCGAGAAAATGACATGAAAGACTGATAGTTTCTTAAACTTCTAGCATTTTTAGATATTTGATGACAAACAATGAAACTGATGAAATGTGTGTTTGGTGGAAAAGTTGACCTGTGACAACATGATATTTGGTGGACCATCTCAAGCTATGTAAGGTGAAACCATTATTATATGTGGGCGATCTATTTTCATGGGAGACTTAATTTTGTGGACTTCTTAGTTGCTTCAATTAACGAAATTAACTCCCATTGAACAAGTATCATTTCCATTTGTGTTTAAAATCTTGTGAAGTTTATGCCTCAACAAAATAGCTGTTTTTGCCAAAACCATAAAATATTATGCTGACAAAATTTAGTGATTCCACAATATACATTAAAATCTACAGTAAAAAAAAACTGCAGTGCAACATTTTAAAGCATTCCTTAGATTAAGGTTATTACTAATGAAAGCTCAAATTGTGCCGGTGGGTATTTCTTGCATTTGATAATGAAAAATACTGTTAACCAATCTCCCTATTTGTGCTATAGATCTAGGATGGTAACCTGGCTATTGCTTATATATTATGAACTAAATACACATGTGTAAGATAAAATTATACATTTTAACTGTGACTTATTTATTGTACATTAATATATATATCACAATTGGTAATACAGCAGATTTAAAAAAAAAATAACCATGTTAAATATATCCTTTCAAATGATGTTAATTGCCAAATTATCATTCCATATCTATATGAATTCAATCTACAAGTATAAAAGCTCTTAACATATCAACATAACACTGGGTATTTTATCATACTTTTTCCTACCAACAAAATCATATTAATTAAAAGTAACTGATATACTCTCAAATACAGCAGGAGAAATATTTATTTATTTAGGTTTTACGGCGCACCAACACAGTATAGGTTATATGGCGCCAAACAGGACTACAAATTTTGGTTTTACATCTCATTAACATCGAAATAAAAACACGAGGTATGGAATCAAAAATCGGGGGAAATAACTAACAAAACATCAACAGGCATGTCAATATAAACTTAAATGTTGTGAAACTGGAAATGAACTTCTTATATGAAAATATTCCCAGCTGGACCCGACCCGTATTTACAAACAAAAGTTACATTTCCTATATGCTGTCTACTGTAAGTCAATTATTTACAACGGGTATGTTCAGCTGGACTTTGCTCTCAAACCATAACATGTATTCAGTGCTGTAGTTCTTTTAAGAATTAACACCAGTACAAAATAATTCTCATTTTTTTCTTTACATTTTTGAATAAGCAAAAGATCAGCAGTTTTAATTAATCAAACTGACCTTCAGGTAAATGTAAGAATGTACGTATGTAAAAATTCTGTAATCCTACATGAACAATGTTATGAAATAAGCATTTAACAAGAACAAGAAACGTGGCAATGCCACGAAACCAGGTTTTCAACACTTTTCATAAGAATAAAAAAGTATACTGAATCACAGTGCACCACTTTAAAGCACAACCCTAACCCTAACCCTATTTTTAGTTACAATCCCAGAAACCCCAAAATCAATCCCAAGCTACAACTTTATATAAGTTTTCTATACACCAAGTTTCATCATGATAGCTCATTCCTAAGTTAAGTTATTGACCGGAAACCGTTTTTCTATTTTAAGTAACAGTGACCTTGACCCCAGAAACCCCAAAATCAATCCCAGCCTTTGTCTTGATATAAGCTACATATATACCAAGTTTTATTCAAATATCTTTACCGAAACAAAAGTTATTGACTGGAAACACCAGTTTGACGCCGCCCATCCGCCCGCCCGATCAACGATATACCCCAATCTAATAACTCAGGTTTTCAACGAATGGTTAAAAACTTTTTAATACATAATTTAGATGTGTGTTTTTAAAAGGTAAATACTGTTTTACGTGTTCTACAATTACTAACCAAAGTAGGTACATTCTAAATTTTGAAAAAAATCCACAAAAACCTGCTGGTGTGCTGCTTTTTATAACTTTAATGAACACAAGTACAGTGTCTGCAGATATCTTAAAAGTGATTATATTTTTCTAACCTCTCTGTTAAGACCACCCTTGGGAAATGAAACAAATAGTCTTTTTCAACAAGTGGTTTCTAAATGCAGGTAAATTGACACCATTATCAGTTTACATTGGAAGTGAAAAAGTGGCAGGGGTTCTAGCAGAGACCTTCACTTGGAGGTGGTCTTTAACACAGGTTTGACTAAAAATTCTATTTTCATTTAATGCAAAACTATTTATATATACTCACACTTCCCAAGTTATATTATGTAATACATTTGATACAACCAATTACAAATATATGCACCAATAGTCCAAATGAAAATCGGTATTTTATAGACTAAAATATTTCAATATCAAGCCGATGATCTAGATTTTAGGAAAAGAAAAAAGGGGTGAAAATGTAAGTACAGATATTTTTCTATAAAAAAGTTGCAATATATACAAGGCTTTAAATATAAATGGACAACACAGAAATTTTATTGTGCATAATTGTGTTTACAATCAGTCAATTAAAACAAGAGGACCATGATGGTCCTGAATCGCTCACCTCTTCCCACATGACCCAGTTTTGAGTATGACATCGTTTTTGACCAACTTTCATGAAGATCCCATGAAAAATGTGACCTCTAGAGTGGTCACAAGGTTTTTCTATTTTTAGACCTACTGACCTAGTTTTTGAAGGCACGTGACCCAGTTTCGAACTTGACCTAGATATCATCAAGATGAACATTCTGACCAACTTTCATAAAGATCCCATGAAAAATGTGACCTCTAGAGTGGTCACAAGGTTTTTCTATTTTTAGACCTACTGACCTAGTTTTTGACCGCACGTGACACAGTTTCGAACTTGACCTAGAAATCATCAAGATGAACATTCTGACCAACTTTCATGAAGATCCCAAGAAAAATGTGACCTCTAGAGTGGTCACAAGGTTTTTCTATTTTTAGACCTACTGACCTAGTTTTTGAAGGCACGTAACCCAGTTTCGCACTTGACCTAGATATATTCAAGATGAACATTCTGACCATTTTTCATGAAGATCCCATGAAAAATGTGACCTCTAGAGTGGTCACAAGGTTTTTCTATTTTTAGACCTACTGACCTAGTTTTTGACCGCACGTCACCCAGTTTCGAACTTGACCTAGATATCATCAAGATGAACATTCTGACCATTTTTCATGAAGATCCCATGAAAAATGTGACCTCTAGAGTGGTCACAAGGTTTTTCTATTTTTAGACCTACTGACCTAGTTTTTGACCGCACGTGACCCAGTTTCGAACTTGACCTAGATATCATCAAGATGAACATTCTGACCAACTTTCATGAAGATCCCATGAAAAATGTGACCTCTAGAGTGGTCACAAGGTTTTTCTATTTTTAGACCTACTGACCTAGTTTCTGAAGGCACGTGACCCAGTTTCGAATTTGACCTAGATATCATCAAGATGAACATTCTGACCAACTTTCATAAAGATCCCATGAAAAATGTGACCTCTAGAGTGGTCACAAGGTTTTTCTATTTTTAGACCTACTGACCTAGTTTTTGACTCCACGTGACCCAGTTTCGAACTTGACCTAGATATCATCAAGAGGAACATTCTGACCAACTTTCATGAAGATCCCATGAAAAATGTGACCTCTAGAGTGGTCACAAGGTTTTTCTATTTTTAGACCTACTGACCTAGTTTTTGACCACACGTGACCCAGTTTCGAACCTGACCTAGATATCATCAAGATGAACAATCTGACCAACTTTCATGAAGATCCCATGAAAAATGTGACCTCTAGAGTGGTCACAAGGTTTTTCTATTTTTAGACCTACTGACCTAGTTTTTCAACGCACGTGACCCAGTTTCGAACTTGACCTAGATATCATCAAGATGAACATTCTGACCAACTTTCATGAAGATCCCATGAAAATATGGCCTCTAGAGTGGTCACAAGGTTTTTCTATTTTTAGACCTACTGACCTAGTTTTTGACCGCACGTGACCCAGTTTCGAACCTGACCTAGATATCATCAAGATGAACATTCTGACCAACTTTCATGAAGATCCCATGAAAAATGTGACCTCTAGAGTGGTCACAAGGTTTTTCTATTTTTAGACCTACTGACCTAGTTTTTGACTTCACGTGACCCAGTTTCGAACTTGACCTAGATATCATCAAGATGAACATTCTGACCAATTTTCATGAAGATCACATGAAAAATGTGACCTCTAGAGTGGTCACAAGGTTTTTCTATTTTTAGACCTACTGACCTAGTTTTTGACCGCACGTGACCCAGTTTCGAACTTGACCTAGATATCATCAAGATGAACATTCTGACCAATTTTCATAAAGATCCCATGAAAAATGTGACCTCTAGAGTGGTCACAAGCAAAAAGTTTACGGACGCACGGACGCACGGACGCACGGACGCACGGACGGACGACGGACGACGGACACTGCGCGATCACAAAAGCTCACCTTGTCACTTTGTGACAGGTGAGCTAAAAACTCTACAGAGGTAGTCATACAAAACTTAATAGAGATCATAATGAAATGGTTCACATGAAATTAATCTGAGGTCGAGATTTAATACTTGTACCGTTCATCCAGAATTTTCCTTTTTGATTTAATTAAGCATTTAAGGTGTCAAAATTTTAACATTGCAACCAACACATAATTTGGCCATGGAAGTTCAAAACTGTAAAACTGGTTCATCCAGGATTTCCAATTTTGGTTTTATTAAGCATTTAAGATGTTAAAATTTTAACATGGCAACCAACTCAATTTGGCCAGGGAAGTTCAAAACTGCTATCTAAGTTTGAAATGTGTAGGTTTAAGTGTAGCGAACATTTTCCTTAAATTTTCATTGGATGATTATTAGTAAGTTGAACCAGTTTTCTACATGTCGGTACACATATGTGTCTTAAAATCTCAACCTCTTGAATATCATTAACAGAAATCTATAATAAATGTCCTGATAAATCAATTATGTAACATGATAATAATTTGTCTAAAAAAATAAAAAAAAGTTTAGGTCCTGATATGAACAGTCCTGGAACAAAACTACAATGCATATTCTTTTAAAAATTTGTGTGAAATAATTTCTATACAAGACTGTACTAAAGTATGCAGGTAGAGAGAGTACCAATTTACTCTTTTGTAATAGACAACTTTTATTATAATCTGTTTTCAACTGAATACAGTAACAGGCAGTGCAAGAAGTTTATATTCAGTTCTGCAGGAAATTCATTTTCCTTAAGCGTCTTTATCTTAATCTCAGACAATTGAGAAGTTATGATGTCATACTTGTAACAGTAATGCCTTCCTGTAGGATTTCTTTCTTTATTTCAACAAGTGTCTGAGGTACCAAAATTCAAAACATTGCAAGTTATTCACACAACATAGCCATAAACATCCATACAAATATGTAAAACTGTAGTAAGAAGTATTTAACATTTAACTTTACCTGTAGTGATTGGCTGAATCAAATTCATCTGACAATCTTTAGCAGGCGCTCAATATTATGTGTAGTGTTATACATATACCTCTCTACTAATAATATTATCAGAAGCTATACTAACAGGGCAGACCTCCAGTTTTACATCACAATTTCAACATTTATATAACAGATAGCATCTTTTTTAATATGACTACTGCTGACGGACATATGCTCCTTCAACCAAGCACCTGCAGAAGTTGCTAAAGTCTCTAAACAGAGTTAATCCCTTTATTAATTGTAAGCACTATGATTGTAAACAAAATATGGCTGCCAAACCTAAACACTAAGAATCTAACCCAGAGATGTTTATGACCTTGCCTATTCCAAGGCCATAATTTTGTACAAATTTTACTTTCTTCACAGTTTTAATACTGGACTTTATTCAGATGTCCGGCTCTTAAAAAATTCTTCACATTCATTTTAGCACTTGTATTTCACCCTGCTACACCTGTCACTCAACATTTACAGTTTTCAGCTACAAAATGTTCCATCCCCCACCCCCATCCTATAACAATCAAATCCCCCCCCACCCCCCAAAAAATAATTACATAACATCAGACAAACCTTTTGATAATAAAAAAAAATCTTTCTAACGAATACAAAACAAACCTATTTTCAACTCTTGAAACTCTAACCAAACAATTTTTTGCAACACTTATTACATACAAGGACTTTCTACATATTGGTAAACCAGAAATAATCCCATCTAATGTTTTTAATCCCTTGTACACTTAAATGTAGTGGACCTGTACTGACAATCTGCAAGTTCTGTCTGATTACATATGAGCCGTGCCATGAGAAAATCAACATAGTGGCTTTTCCACCAGCATGGATCCAGACCAGCCTGCACATCTGCACAGTCTGGTCTGGATCCATGCTGTTTGCTGTTTCTCTAATTGCAACAGGCTTTGAAAGTGAACAGCATGGATCCTGACCAGACAGCGCGGATGCACAGGCTGGTCTAGATCCATGCTGGTTGCAAAGCCACTATGTTGATTTTCTAATGGCACAGCTCATATTCTATGTACACAATTTTGGCATGTCCCTGCCAGGGCAGAAAACCAAGTGTTTGTAACAACCAAAGAATGACCAAAAGGCACACATAGAACACACTGCCAATCTCTCATTATGAGTACACTACCTTAGATAATTTGTTCGCTTAAGTAACAACACATATGAATATACTCTACAATATCAGATCTGTATTTTTTTTGTTCCTATTTTAGATTGTTCAAATAACTGTGAAGTATTGTTCACAACCAACTGTGGCTTACACCATTAACAAAATTTGACAAAACGTACTGCAAAAATTAAAATTCAACAACAAAAAAGAGCTGTTTATTTACTGTACTGGACTAGTTTTTAAATGAACAAAACTAACACCTACTAACTAACATAAAAGGCACAGTATTACAACTTTCAATTAACATTCATCTTCCTACCCTCCTCCACTTTATTCCACCCCAAACCACCTTTAGTCTGTAATAATAGTCAAAAGAAAATTGGTTATTTCACATACAAGTGAACATACAGGGAAAAGGTTCAAGACACTGGCTTAGCAATAAAAAAATCATTGCTTGAATTCTACAATGTTGCAAGTCAATTTTAGGCATTCAAAAAAGGCCTTTAAAGTTCAAGTCTTTACAAAAGACTGTGAAAATCTAAGACAGCTAGTCTGGTAAACCTGACATTTTGAACAGACAATACTAATTTTTTTCTCTTAATTTGACATTTATCATCAAAAACGGCATTTACCTATTGTTATAAATCGAAAGTGCCCATACTAATGAACAAAAATACCTAGCTTGATTGGTTTAAAATTGGTAAAATTTAACAGTTCAATCAAAAGCCTTCTCTCACATTTGTCATCACATTGCAAAAAGTTAACTATTAATCAAACAAATATTGACCCATAACAACTCACCGGGATTCCAACCATTTAAAACATCAAAGCCCTTTGCGACTACCAGTAGGTTTTTATTTTCTTCAGCAAAAAGTGTTTCCTCAACTCTCTTCAAATATACTCTTTATTTTTTTTTTTTTGTAAATTAACCGTGCTGCATTGAACCAGACTGAAAATTACTAGATTATGTTCAATGGCTCTCATGACCTCTAAAATTAGGACCCTCAACATGATAAAAACTTGATTAAGAATTGTTTTTATTACAGACTTACATACTATCATCAGAAAGAAGCCAACATTAAACACAAAAATCTCAAAATCTATGAAACTGAATTGCAACATCGTGGAATTAAGTAGCGTTAATGGTAGTTCTGCCAACGCCTATTGCATACGTTTTGTTTTCACACCAAGCCTGCAGTGTCAGTTCATTACCAACCTTTACATGGATAAGAACCCTGAACTGCATTCCTTCAGTTATTACTGGCCTTTACAAAAGTATGCTTCAGATTTTTGTTTCCTGAAGAAAATAAAACTGTGCCACGGATATGAATAATCTTGATGGTTTTGACCCTGAATTCACCTTCCTAAGAACATAATGTAACGCTGAGGTTTAAATTTTAAACTGGTGTGTACACAGGTAGTTTGTTCAGTTTTTCCTTGTCCTCGTCAGCGTCGTTCCGCGCTATAAACATCGCATGACCATATCCACCTGTTACATTGTGAACATAAACGCCGTCCAAGGTTTTTACTTCCTGTGGAACAGTTGAAGATTTGGCTTTGTTCTCACCATAGCCCTGCAATTACAAGCACTTAAGAATTACTTGATTTTTTTAACCTTAAAAGAAAAGCCTTAGATTTTGTTTTTCACCTGTTCAAAACTGTTCTTCAAAAAGTACCAATTTGAATTCCGACCTCTATCAGACAAATTGGGCTTCAACTACACTTCAATAAATCTGTACTCTTCTCCAGCAAAGCATGTATTACAGAATGAATTGTTAGTTTTGTAAATACTACTAAACATGTCTGTGCACATCTGTTTAGTTTTTCTTACTAAATGGAAATTGCAGAAACCAGAGTACTGAGTAGAACCATCTTGCCAGATATAAAACTTCAGAATACTAAATGGAAGAAAACTATGCAACCCCCCCCCCCCCCCCCCCCCCCCCCCCCCACGCTGAATTTTGTAAAAATGTCTTTGCCTTAACCTATCAAAACTTTCAATATATCCTTAACTAGCAACCCAGTTTTTCCCCTTTCATAATAAGGGCCTTTCACAGGCCCCTTCCCCTCTGAAAATTTCTTTAAAATCATGCAGTTTTCACCAAACACTGACTATACATCAGGTTTTTTAATCCCCTTTGTCCAAATACGGAGCTATTTTTCCCCCAAATCACTGGCCTAGGCCCCTTCCCCTCCTGGTAAAATAACCCACAACAACCAGGCTCACAATTTTAGGAGTTCAAAGATTTTGTTTGTTTTGTTTTTCTAAAATCAGTATCAAATGAATACTAAGATTCTGAATAGAAATATCTTAAAGTTTCTGACCATTTTTTCTCTCTCAAACTTACCAGTTCTCCATAGGTAGGACTGGACCCCCAGCTAACTATACTGTTATCTGCTGCAATCACAATGCTCTTGTAACTGAAAAATATATTACAGTTTTGAAATTATAATAAACAGTTATCCTGGGCAAGACTAACACCAACAAGCAACAGATTACTGCAGATAGAGGAATATTTGTGACAGCTATAATCCTTGTAAGTACGAGTGCTATTCAATACATACCTATACTGGCTCTACATCTTTGTCCCCTTTGTGTGGCAGGGCTCAACAATAAAGACTGCCCTACTGCCTGGGGCAGTAAAAAGTACAGTGCGGGCAAGCAAAAAATCCTACTCAATTGCTTGTTAGTAAGTGAAATATATGAAATATCCCATGAAATGCCCTTCAGAAAATCAAGTAAACTGTCTTTCAACAATCTCAATAATCCTTCAACAATCTCCTAAAAAGCTCAATAATTACTCAAGAATGTCTTAACAAAGCAATGGTGGTAGTCAGAATTCAAGGAAGATGTCATAAAGTGTCATTTTTTGTTATATGGACTTTTACCTTCACCGAAACCATAAAAAGTATGCCCGAGATATAAAATAGTTTGAACATGAAGAAAATAAAAGTTAAATTCATTTAAAGTTGTTACAAACTTGGAAAATTTAGTCTCACCAGCAGCCAATACTGCGGACCCGCCATCCACTGAGGTCCTGGACAAGTTTTGGGTACATTGCTGCCTCGCCAGTAGGTTTTGTCTGTCCCCAGAGGTATAAAGCACCTACAAAATACAATGTTGGCCATGAAACAACTTTTAGGGTTTTTCTTCCCAAAATTGGAAATGTGCCTGTGCCTGTCCATTTTGGGAAAATTAATTGCAATCTTTGAAAATAGGGAAGAAACAGCATGCCACAACCTCCTTTAAAATTTGGTTATCTGAACCAAAGTAATACCACAAGTACTTACCATACTCATTGAGACCAAATGTGAAAGTTGATCCTGCCGCTATTTGAGTAGCTCCTTTATTTGGCCCCTCAAAAAACTTGAGTAGACGGGGCACCATTTCATCTTTATTATCAGCATGTCCAAGGCGACCATAGCCACCAAATCCCCATGTAAAAACACGCTTCTTCGAGTCTGAGATTACCTGTCAATAAAACAATTTTGCTTTTTCAGATATTTCTACATCACTTTTTGTATATGCTATATCCACTATTACTGGTGACAAAAGCGAAGGTGTAAGAACTGGCAAGCTACTTTCAGTGTATTTAACTCTCCCAGAACTACATCCAAAATATTTTACTTTCAGTGCCTTAAACTTGATCATAACTACATTAAAATTTTGGAATAATTCAGGGACTTCAACTCGCCCAGGACTTCATTTTAATCTTTAAGTGTCTTCAACTCGCCAAGAACTGCACCTGGAACCATTTAGTGCCTCAAATTCACTCAGAACTACATTTGAACTGGACTTGCCAAAACTACATCTGGAATTTTTTAGTGGCTTAATTCACTCACTACTACATTTAGAATAAGCCATCAATTAAGGAAAACAAAATGATTTTCAGTTTCTATATAAATGGATAAACAAACAGTAACTCATTCTTACATAGAATACATACAGTGTGATTAGTGCCACAGGCAATATCCCGCACTTCCACATCAAGAACAGGTGAAACTCTTCCATCTCGGGCTTTCTCAATCCATACTTGAACTTTCCGTGGAGACGATTCACTTCTGTATGCAAGTTTGTTACTTGTTACAAAGTACTTCCCATCTGTGTTATGGCCTGTTAAGAATTTATTTACCATTAATAAATATTAAGGCAGAGAGGACATTTTGTTTTATTGCTGTGTGAAATCAAAACACCTTTCCCCAAGAGAACATCAGATGCAGTATCTATTTCATGATCTGGTGTTCAAGGATGACGAATACTTCAACCTAATGAACATGTATAAGGAACAAATATGTTCTTTTTATTTCAGGTCTACAATGGCTTTAGCCACATTTCACCAATTTCACAATGTAATTTCATACCAGTGAGAAATACATTTGACACATTTCATGAAAATTACCAGACCAGTGTTATAAATAAATTTGAGCCGCACCACGAGAAAACCAACATAGAGCATTTGCGACCTGCATGGATCAAGACCAGCCTGCACATCTGAGCAGTCTGGTCAGGATCTATGCTGTTTGCTAACAGTTTCTATAATTGCAATAGGCTTTGAAAGCAAACAGCATGGATGCGCAAGCTGGTCTGGATCCATGCTGGTCGCAAATGCACTATGTTGGTTTTCTTATTTGTTCTAGTTCCGTTAAAGAGATATTCAAAAACAGTTGTAAATGACACCATTAATCATAAATGTTTTTTGGGATAATTTGGAGATTTTAAGTACTTCAGCACAACAAACATACAACAACTCTTGCTACTTGCTTCAGCTCAACTCTTAGTTAAACATTACTTGTTTAAAAATTCATTCTGTTCAAAGCTTTTTTCAACAGAGCACAAATTGTCAGTTATTTCAACAATGTATTTTTTACTCCTATTAGCTTTTCTCTGCGAGCAGTAACTAAAAAAAATTTCTACACAAAAATAGTCCGTGGGGCAGTTAATAGGCAGATATCTTTGGCCAAACAGACTAAGAAAACATTTATCTCAACAGGATATCAAACTTACAATCTTTTGACTAATTCTACAAAGCTCTGCAAGACCAGAGTCAATAAATCAACAAGGATTTGAACCCGTTTAATCACTTACCCAGCTGGCCAAACTCGGGACAACCAAAGGAGTATAAATTACCCCTGATATCAGCTATCATGCTGAACTCTGCCCCGCAGGCAAGCTTCCTGATTGGTGGACCTTTATAATTGATGCGCTGGGGACTGGCTACCTGAGTTGTCTGGTTCCCCAATCCCAGCTGACCCATTTTATTGTCACCGGCTGCATACACTACACCCTTGTCTGGAAAAGAATGATGTTAATATTGAATCGCATGCCTCCCCCTCCTAAAAATGCTTAATAGACTAAAATACTGTGTAAGAAAAAACAATAGAGCTGTCACAGGAGTGACGAATTATACCTCCACAATACTGCCTTGTCACAGAACTAAGCCAATGTCAAAGTCGAACCTCAAAATCAATAGGGGTCATCTGCTGGTCATGATCAACCTCCTTATTAACTTTTGTGATCCTAGGTCCAAGCATTCTCAAGTTATCATCCAGAAACCATTTAACTGTTCCGGGTCATCGTGACCTTCACCTTTGACCTCAAAGTTGAACTTGACCTGTATTTTATGATGATACACCTGTGTAACAAAAACTATCTGTCAAGCCTTTCATGAGTTATTGTCTGGAAACCATGAAAACCAACGGACCGACCGATAGGCTCACTCCTATATACTCTCACACACAAAGTTTGTGGGGGTGTAAAGATGAAATTACTTTTGAAAAAGTGCATGTGGTGCCCACAGGTGTCATATTTACCTTCCAAGCATCCAGTCTGGACAAGTACTGCGAGAAACAGGATCAGCTTTAGTAATTGTTCTGCACTGATTGCTAGTGAAAACTAGGAATCGGAGACAGTGACAGACAAATAACAAATCTTCCTAAGTAAATTGTACTAGAGAACATTTGCCTTGTCTGGACATCATACTTTCAAACTTTTTACTGACTGGCTTAGTATGAAACAAGAGCTGTCACTAATGGCGACAAATGCCTCCGCAGCGCCTTGACCTTTGACCTGGTGACCCCAAAGTCAGTAGGGGTCGTGTACTCAATAAGTACTATCAGCATGTGAAGTTTGAAGGTCCTGGGTGCAGTGGTTCGTGAGTAAAGTGCCTTCATGCAAAAAGTTAACGTTGTGATGAACAAACTAACGAACGGACGTACGGTTGAAAACTAATATGCCTCCCTTTGGGGGCATAAAAAACCAGCTGTACAGTAACAAAAGTTCCTTTAAAGTTTGAGTCCTATTGACTTATGGAAGGAACAAATACCTGTAAGGAAGAGAGTATGATTGCGTCCACAAGCAGCACCTATAACATTATATCCAGCAAGACATTCAACAATGGTCGGCTTGTCCACTCGATTCAGGTGTCCTAGACCCAACTGACCTTTCTCATTTCTCCCTGAAAGAACAAAGGAACAATATGAGTAATGCTCAAACATTAATTACTGATTTCAAGTCATTTGTAGGGTTGCTTGTTGCTTTTCAAGTCAAAAACACTCCTGGTCATACTGGGTTTTCAGCTTTAAAGCTACTCGCCCACAGTCTGGGTGAAATATTCCAACATGTTCATTTCCACCAAATTTGGCATAGAATGTATAAATGATACTGAAAAATAGTAAAGTATGTGAAAATTAAAGTTACATATTGATAAAGATGCAAAAAAAAGTACATTTTCTGCATTATTTCAAAAGCGTAATACACTATGTCAATAATTTTGCACCACTAGTCACTTTCAAAATATCCACTTAGGGATTTCTGAGAGAAATCATTTTGGCCTAAAATGTGTGGGTTAGTCCTTTTAATGTTAAGACCCCAGGTTTCAACGTGGGCATGATAATGATTTCAGGTGTGGGTGGGTTTCTGGGCAGAACCCTTATCCTGCATGATGATCAGAGCAGGACTCGAACCCAACGAGGTGAAAAAAGAAGTGATTTGAAGACAGTGACCATAACCACTCAGCCACAGATACCCCACACTTTTAATGTAGCAACTGAAATAAATTTAACTTCTCCCAGTAATACTTCTTCACAAAATGTATCTTTTTACTGTATAAAAAAACATTAGTCTTTTACCGTACTGACCTTAATTTGTTGAACTATGTGCTTAGTTATAAACATAAGAAGACATATATACCGTACCAAATGAGTAAGCCTTCCCGTCAGTATCAATGAGGACAGAGTGAGTACTACAGCAGCCAGAGACGATTGTACGTATCTTTACATCGGAGAAGTCAGCTATACGATGAGGTCTCCACAGGTTTGGGCCACCTTTGTTCTTTGCTGGAAATAATGTTACAAATAATACATCGTCATCTCAATACGAACACATAATATAAAACATCCGTGTCTGACATTTTTTTAAAAGACTGACTTGGAATTAGTATAAATTGTCCAGACAAATTCAAACATTTTACAAGAGCGGACATGATCCCATAGATAATGACCACAGGTGTGTCAGCTAATCATAATTGAGAATACCCACTCAAACCCTATGCATCATCAATATTGCAATTACTTCTTTGTATTAGGAGGTAAACTCAAGTTTCAAGTGTCTAGGTCATTCTAAAATAAATCGTAACAAGCTTACCGATATTCTATTTTCATTAAGTTTTCATGTAAATAAACTGATGGTATACAGACGGCAAACTTCTTTGAAGTGAATATACTGAGCCAGTAATTTTTATTTGAAGCGCCTTATGAAGGGGGAAATTAGAATGTTTAAATGATTGGGGGAATTCTGAAAGGTTTATATAAAACAATTTTTTTCAATCTTTAAATGAACATAAGTTTCTACACTTAAGACCATTATAAATTAATTGCTAAGTAATTGAAAGTAGAAGGGGCATTTAAAAACTTAATGAAACGTACTGGTAATATTCTGTAAGAGCTGTCCTTAAGACAGTGTGCTCCACTATTTGACAGCTTCTAAGTCAAACATGCCTTTACTTGACAAGACATATGTAACCAAGTTATATTATTACAATTTATAACAAATTTAAATTTCATTAAATTTCGTAATGGCAATGAAAACAACTTGCATGCAAAAGGACCATAACTTAATTCAGCCAGAAGTTAACCTAACTTGGTTACGTCAATAGGTGGAATGACTAGGAAGCAATCTGTGTTAAGTTTCCCTCCAATACAAATACATGTTACTGAGATACAACTTGACGTTTTGGTTCTTTTTCAAAAAATGATCCTTTGTTTTTGAGATTATGAGCACTGATGCTGTTTAACTGTTAGCTGCACGTATATCAAAAGTAACTAGTGCTTATTTGAAGCTAATATTTTCAGTTCAAGTGCTTAAATATATATCTAAAAATATTTCTTATGTTAGAAAAGAAAACGGGCTGAGGCCTATTAATAAAGTATGGCCTAAATAAACTGTAATGAGACAAGACTCTTTTTTTCTGCAAATTTATCACAAATTTCCATCAAACAAAGGAACCTGTTTAGTATTTCCATGATGAATGTGGTCTAATTATATCACTGTGAGCCTACCTTCCTTTGGTATCTTGTGTCGTCCAATCAGATCCCAGTTAGTTCCGCCACATATCAGTACCTCACCACTCAACATTGGGGCTTCCAGAGTCTGGGAACAAACAGGATGATTCTAATAATTACATGAACTAAACCAAAGCCAGTTAAGGTGTGGTCTTTTGGGACAAGTCATACCGGTACATATAAAAACTTCTTGTACTGAACATACACAGTAACATTCTGTTTTTTAGAAGAACTATCAAATATTTGCAGTATAAAATGGTCTATGAAACATTCTGCCAAGATCCCTTATTTAACTTTTAAATCATTACAAAGAACTGTAATCACTGCCAAGAAAAAAGCAAGAGAAGTGGAAATTCCATCAAAATCAAGAGTTTTTGAAACCAAATACCATTTTAACAAAATAAAATTGTGCTTAAATTACTCTTTTTCCAGTGAATTGTGGCAAATTGTTCTTTACTTTCAGGACAAGTGACCTTCTAATTGGGAGTTTTACATGGAGAAAGTACGAACTGGGCCTTTTTCTTTTATTAATAACTGAGGATGTACTACTGACAAGGTGCTTCAGGCAACTGATAGGGGTCTGGAGGTTGTGTTGGCATATTTATTTAAGTTTAAATTGTCAATCTGGGTGTTTGTAGTAAATTTTAAATTTCTGCTGACCCTACCATCTGACTTATAACTTTCAGAATAATGACCACTTGCTAGACAGTAGATGCACCCCCTACCAACTAGGAAAGCTACATGACTAAAGTTATGTGCCCAAGGGCAATCTACAGGGTTAGACCCCATTTTTCTATTTAACAATTTGAGAATCTACATGTCTTTTTAGATTAGACCCTGGAGTTTAATCATGGATTATATATATGGAATAAACAGCAATGTAATTCATTCCCTAGAGCTTATACTGTTATGACTCTTCTATAAGAATGGACCTGAAGAAAGTTGAAAAGTCCACCATCATTGCCTTATAATTATATCAGTGGTCACGCTGTCGATCGCCACTTGAGCCATTTGCGACAAAAAATTAAATGTGGCTCCGAAATTTTCTAATTGGCGAAAATGGCCCGAAGCTATATCTGTCTGCAAAACTACGAATAATGCCAGTTTTACGAACCAAAAGGTGTGAAAAATCGATAATCTGTGTAGACACAACATCCGTTATTGAAAGGGAGGGAGCCAATTTGCAATTTTTCTATTTGATCAGGCAGTTAATTGGCGATAATTAGATTACTGAATAACAAACTGGATAATAATAATCATCATTTTGTGCACTTGATATGATTTTATGAGCAGTCGGCCGTTAGACAAATTTTCTATGATTGCCGAGGGTTAGTTTGGGCAAAAACAAATAAAAAATGCTTTAGACAAGCAGAAATTGTAAGTATTGAATAGCTATGATGATAGAAAAGCAATAAAACATAGGTATTTTATCAAATATTTAATTCCAACTTACGTTTTCCGAATTTGTCACCCGTTTTCGCGACCGTAATTTTCGGATATTTCTGTCATTTCTGATGAGATTTTTTAGTGCAATCTTAATAAAAAGCCAAAAAAAAGTCTACATTTAAAAAAAATATGACAACTGTTGCAAAAGGAGCTCTTATTTTGAAGTATTTTTCAAGAATAAAACATGCGAAGGCATCGAACCCCACCCACTTATAGGCAATGTGCAAAATAAGACACTGTTTTTTTTAAACATTTTTTTTCTTTTTTGACATCTTTATTTTAAATGTGATTTTCAGATTTTTTTTATTAAATGGCAGATGTTTATAAAAATGATAATTTTAGAAATTAACACAAATTGATTTTCTAAATAGCTTTTTAAAGGGTTACTAAGAAATATGTTATAACTACATTAATTTCTTGAGTAGTATGAGTACTTTGGTACATATAATGTAGTCCTACAAGAACGTCAATGCTTAAGCGCTTCGCCGTTGTTGGCCTAATAATTTTATCTTCGGAAAAAGCAGCGGCTCAGAGAAAAAAATTCCCAGTGTGACCCCTGTATATACTCCTGGTTTACACTCTGGGGGCTAAACCAGTAAATACAGAAGTGACTTAAGAAGATAAATAATTTCAGAATAATTTAGGCATCATGGTACTGAATGAATGTAACTTTCATAAAACGGTTAGGGAGACAATGTTATTCCATTGCGTAGAGTAACCCAACTAATTGTACGCGAGTTGCGATATTGTGATAATTTTTGCAATATCTCTCCTCAACGTACAACATAGGAAGGACCTTTTCTGTGGTGAACCTTCTGCGACGATTTTTAAATTGCATTTTAACTATTAAAAAATAAAAATTTAGTGAAATTTCAAAAGACCTGGAAATCTCAATTTTTTCCCCTTCCATTCAAATGATGTTTATGTGAATAAAACGGGAAAACAGGAGTTTGTCACTGTATTAAACAACGCACCCTTCAGTTTACACACATTTCACATTGCCCCACTTTGTGTCATGTGATCAATAACGACCAACCGCACCGTCAGCTGTACTGAGTGTAACGGCAGATATATAAATACAGCGAGGTAGCACTTTAGCGGTCCCTACAATAACAGTAGTTTAAAATTGACTTAAAAATTAAAAGTTATATAAGCAGTAACTTTATTTTTATATTTTATATTATTATAAAGCTTTTCCCCACACCACAACTTGCTGCGCATCACATTGTAAACTTCTGGGGACCACTAAAGTGCATTAATGTTTATGCTGTATTAGCATGTTTTATTGTTATGTTTAAACCATAAAATGATTCAGTTTTATTTTGTTTTACGATTTCATCGTTTGAGTATATTGCCTGATCATGTTTTTATGTAAATCTATTTTCACAAAAGGTCTTTACTGGTTTTGACGTAAAGAGAGAGATTCTGCCCAATCACAAAAATATCTCGGAATCAGTTCCAACGCCAAATTATTTGGACCGTGTAGAGTTGATTCCAAGGGCCTCCAAAGCAAAAGAATGCCTCAGAACAGTTTTAAACTGTGGACAACACCTATTTTGCCTTGTATCCGCTGTAATATGAATATGATGAAAGAAGGAAAATAAATGGGCAAAAATGACCCAAATACGTTCCTGGCCCCAGCACAAAATTAACTGTAACACAGGTAGACTGTGATGCACATTGATTTTGTAATACACTAATTTTAAAATAATATATCTTTTAAAACATGATTAAAACCATATCGTACAATATCATAAGAAATTTCCGGTTCATCGATTGATGCACCATTTCCATTGTTCTGTTCGATTTCGGGTTCTGACTCAGACTCGGAAAATTCGTCCTTCTTTTTCTTCTGTTTTTTCGCTTTAGGCTTCTTGACAGTGTCATTTTCGGGATCTCGCTTTTTTGGTGGCATTATTTCAAAGATGATATGATGTGATCTTTACACAGATATTGATATATTTTGCTCAAAAGACAATGCCGCCAAACTTTTCATGTGTTTTGCTTTTTTTGTGCCGAAGTCGCGAACTGTAACGGAGAAATCGCGCGAGATTTTATGTATTGTATCGAAAAGATCTTTTTAGCGAAAAGGACTGAGATGTGTAACTTCAACTTCAACTTCAACTATCTACTGCCGAACAATCGTCTAGCGATTATGACTGGCAGGCGCTGTCAGGAAACAGTGTTTTAGTAAAAATGTTATGTGCAAAATTAAAAAGATAAAAGACCCAAGGTATACAGTTTAAAATCAGCGGATTATAGTATTTAGAGAGACTGCGAGTCCAGCCCGCTGACAAATGTCTGCAAATTGGGACTGGACTGGATATATGTTGGTAAACTGTTCCATAGTCTGATAGTCCTGGGGAAAAAGGAATTTGCATGGTACGACGTTTTGGACTGGGGAATTAAGTAATTTAAATTTCGTGTCTGTGTGAGATGATGATGGTCCACAGCCACTAATTCATTTCTTATCTTATAGAAAATAACCAGGGAGGAATGATTTCTTCTTTGTTCTAGGGTCTTCCAATTTAGTTCAGATAACATATCTGAGACGCTACTGGTATACTGGTAGTCATTAAAAACATAGCGGGCTGCAGATCTTTGTACCCTTTCTACTTTATGAGTTAGATATTTTTGCCAGGGGTGCCAGACCGTGGAACAGTACTCGACCTGGGGGCGGACATAGGTTTTGTAGGCCATTTCTTTAACCTGTCTGTTGGTAGTCTTTACATTCCTTTTGATGAAGCGAAGGGTATTACTGGCCTTGGATGTTATGTTATTTATGTGATTTGACCAGGTCAAGTTATTATTTAGGGTAACACCAAGATATTTTGCATGGTCAGTGGACTGAAGTTGGACATTATGTAGGGTGTAAGGATATATAACAGGATTTCTTTTACGATATATTCTAAGAACTTCACATTTATCGGGATTAAATTCCATTGACCATTCTTTTTCCCATTTTTCTAAACAGTAGAGGTCTTGCTGTAAGCTTTCTGCAGAGGATTTAGATTTGATGTGTAAATGGGCGATCACATGTCCGCAAATGTTTTATCACAAGTAATACGCTAATAAATAATTTGATAGTGTTTTCCGAGTAGTTACGTGTTATTCGTATTGGACTTCGGCATTCTGGTTTTAAGTGCTGAGACTATAATAATATGTCATTGGTGGTAAATTCTAACTGGATTATCTGGTGTGAGGGTAACTATTTAGAGCTGCATCTACAACCAGTGGTAGATTTTTTCTTGCATATACCACATTTTACAAATTATAGAATAAATAAAGCCAAACCAAGCATGATATATGTAGCACTCTTTCTAACATTCTCATCAATCAGAGGTGCGTCAAAATTCTGAGACATGTGTTGATTATAAATTCGATAAAAATCAAATACCTTGATAATTCCTGTTTGTTCCTTATAGTATATTTCTCTATTCAAAATAAGCTACTTTGCAGAAAACACATAACCTAGTGCTAAAAATGACAAAAATAAAACGGAATTTCGTTTTTGAGCCCCATTGAATCGTCATGACGTCGTTTCTGTTTGCAGATGTTAGTTAAAATTTACCTCCGCTTTGCTTTAATACACTACTGTAAGAAAGACATTCTAACATACCAGAGGTCTAGCCTGGGTGGACGGATTAGCTCAGTGGTTTGCACGCTGGCTTTCCAATCAAGAGGTCCGTGGTTCGATCCCCGACAGAACTTTTTTCTAAAAAAAATGTAAGTCTTGTTTTTAGCTGTAAATACTCAAATTTTACTCTGAGCTTAAAAAAATCTTGGCGCTTATCCTCACATGGCAGTATAATCAACTTGTTGATGGTGGTCATTATGTGGTAGAAGTGGTAGAAGTAGAAGATGTCATGGGAATTTTCAGAAACGCTTTTCAGTGTTTCCCACCCAACTAGAGGTGTACTGGTCAGAAACCCAGGCAATCCTTGCGTGTATTGGTGCTATACACCTGGCACGTTAAAGAACCAAGGGGTCTATTCAAAAAGAGCTAGGGTCTTGTACCCGGACTCCCTTGTATCTGGTACCCGGATTCCCTTGCATCTGAATATCTGTCTCTTTAACTAGTCTGCACCTGTCAGACACTTGTATATACACGTAGTGTGCACTTGTAAATAATAGTACTTAGTGAGCACAGTTCATATAAAAAAGGAAATAACTACCTCTCCGGAGGGTGCGCCTATACAAAAGGTGGAAGTTACCTGAACAATACAATACCTGGTTCCCGGCGGGTACTAATAGTACCACTGCATAGCAGTTAAGGGACGGGTAACCCAGACTAACAAGAGGTCTATCATGACAATGTTTTAGGACTGAAACTTTGCCCCGATTTTTCTTCTAAAGAGAGCGCTCTTTGACAACATTATTGACATTAAAAATGCAATAGTGAGAGTCTATGATCTTAGGAATACGAAATGTGCGATTTATCAAAAGATCATTAAATATTCATATAAAGTCTTCATTTCTAAACATTCACCAGAGAAGAGACACATTTTCTATCAAAGGCATTATAAGATTCTATTAGGTTTAACTACTTTTAAAACTTTAAACTTTTATAATTAGTATTGGTTTCTAAGATCAAGATTTAGAGGTGGAGGACTCTATGATTAGTAGTTCTTAAATCCCACCAGGACTGAGCTATTTTGATTTCCGTGTTCTGGCCTGTTTCGTCGGGCCCTTAAGGGCGTTTCCCTTGTTGCTCTGTCTTCTGCAAAGGCATTGAGTACACGCGTTTTAGGTTCTTAAGGATTGCATTTTTATATTATATCTACAAGGGCATCTTTGTGTTTTACATTACATACCTTCTGTTGCCTTTACGTATGTTAGGGTTTCACCTGGCGGGGAATACTTTTATTTACACTGTCTTGTGACTTTGGAACATGGTGGGGGTAAGAGTGAGGTTAGGTGCACCATAAACCGATTTAAACTCCTCAGTGGTGGTTTTGCCACTGACCGTTCCAAGGCGGTGCCGCACTGTGTTCCTGTATCTGTTTGTTTTGTCCTTTTGTGTCGATTTTTGTGTATGGTGTGCGAGAGTTGTTCGTGTGTGTCTTTGGGGAGGCTGCGTTTTTTGAACGTGGCTTTCCCTGTTGGATATTCTTCCTTGTTTTTTTTTTACCTAAAATTGTCCAAAAAAAACAAAGACAAATATCAAACAGGGAATACCACGTACCAAAAACGCAGCCTCCCCAAAACGAAACCTACAGCACGCAGACGTGCACACCACAAACACACACACACACACACACACACACACACACACACACACACACACATACACGCGCACACACACAAAGTCAACACATGAGGACAAAACGAACAAACAAAGGAACACAGTGGGGCACCGCCTTGGAACGGTCAGTGGCTAAAACACCACTGGGGAGCTTAAACCGGTTTATAGTGTGCACCCAACCTCACTCTTACCCCACCATGTTCCAAAGACATGGGACAGTGTAAATAAAAGTAATCCCCTCCAGGTGAATCTCTAACACACGTAATGGAAACAAAAAGGCATGGCATGTAAAACACAAAAATGCTCGTGTATAAATATATAAAAAGCAAACCTTAAGAACCAAACAAGAGCTGTCTCCATAGGATGACACATGCCCCCGATGGCACTTTGAATGAATAGTTATGGCCGATGTTAGAGTTTAGGACAATTTGATCTCAAGATTAAGGTCATTCAGAGGTGAAGGTCATAAAATTATTTGTCAGTGGGAAAGACATCAAAAATGGGTATTTTGTTAGTGTGACCTTGACCTTACTTGAGTTAGTATAAGTTTGTCATTTATGGATGGATTTTGAAATAACTAGGCATAAATGTGTAGCACAGTTAGATGACTTGTCATACTGAAGACCCAGGTCCATAGCTCAAAAACAATGTTTCTATTTCTTTTTTGTTTCTATTGTTATTATCAGTGTAGTAGTACTTCAAAAGAACTCGTAAACTTTGTATTTGAAGAAGCTCAGACAATTTTTTGTTGATATATATACAGATTTCATGACCAGGAATAACTTACACTTAGTTGAAAAATAACATTGAGGATACTGGTGGAAAACGTCATTCGTCAGATCTAACTGAGCAGGCAACCCAAGTATGGTCACTGTAGTAGCAATGAACTACCCTAGAGTCTGCGGCTAAACCAATGGTGTAGACGTGGTCCAGACAAGATCCTGATGCATGTGTAGGACTGGAAACTTGCTGGATAAATCCCTCAGATGATAGTCTGTCAAACACATGAGACTTTCTTGAGCCAACAATGTTTTGATTGAAATCTCCTGTGCATATTATGGGACAGTCACCACTTAAGAGTCGTATTGACTGAACTTGATTATATATTTCAGTATCACAAGCTCGTAAATCATTCCCTATATTTGGAGAATTGTACACTGCTATCAAATAAAGAGGCTTGGTCGATTTCGGACCGAGGTTGACGGTTATAATCTGGAGAAATCTTTCCTGAACTTTGTCGATTTCTTGACAAGTAACAAATGAACGACGCTTTGCCAACACTGCAACTCCACCAGCATTACTTTCATTCTGATGTGATGGTTTGTCTGTTCGTAAAACATAGTAGTCTTGTGAAGGGATTTTTGAAGTCCTACTTTGTTCAGTTAACCATGTTTCAGTAAGTATCACTATGTCGGAAAGACTGAATAGAGGGTCACTCAGAATATCAGCTTCATGTCGCAGATATGAAAGCACATTTAGTACAGAAACAGTCAACACGGCTTGGCTTGCATTAAGGAAGTTGTAAAACAATGGACACTTTTGTGTCATTTCAAGTTGGTTCATTTCTGTCTTGACATCTTTACTGGAAGTTATCTTTCTTGCATCAAAATTCAGTAAGTGCAAACCATCAAGACTTTTCACTCTACTGAATGCAACATATGCTTGTCCTGGCGCGAATTTGTGTTCTAACGAAACAACAATGCTGTCAAGAGTGAGTCCTTGTACCTTATGTATGGTGCAGGCCCAACAAAGTTTCAATGCGAACTGGTACCTTGTAATCTTTAGATTTGTATTCTTCTGTGTAACTGTGAAGGAGGCCTCTACTCTCAAGATTGGTGTAGCACCAGGGCATTGTTTAAGCTCTAATGCAAAATGTGATTTTTTTCTTGTTGCTTTCCCAACTCTGTCCGAGTCAAACAAAAATAATACTGCTAATACTGACTTGGAAGAACTTGTTTTAGACCTTACAAAACCAACAACTTTACCTTGGCTTCCATTGACCAGCCCATCAGAAACATCCATATTTCGTACTAACATAATCCTTGAAAGCAAAGCTAGTGTTATTTCACTTGGCAAACCTCCTGTGAATTTTGAATCACCTCTGGGTTGATAATTCTCCAAGCTTTTTGGTTTTTTGTCAACTGCTACAATAGTCTCAACAGGATGATGTTCACCCATCTTTCTAAGTTCTTGTTTATTATGGCTGTCTACGTCTTTGTTCCTTGCATAGACATACAGAACATCCTTAGGAGCCTGATCAAGGGGAACATCTCTTGTCTGAAGCATGCCAATATCAGCTTGGGTATGAGAATTTGTGCGAATTCGGTTTAAAAGTTCTGCAAACATTTGATCTTCTTTTTGTCTCATGATGTTGACAAATGGCTTGAAAAGAAATTGCCTCCATAATGACCCACTCAATCTGGCAATCTTGTTGGACACTGGTTTAAACACAAATTTCTGTTTTACTGGGGGAAGTTGATACAGGTCTCCAAAGACCAAAACAGAGACTCCACCAAATAACCTTTTATCAGATTTAATCTCAGATAGTCTGTAATGAAGCTGTAGTAGAAGATTTGAGCCCACCATTGATATCTCATCAATAATCAGCAATTGAAGATTCCCAAGTTTTGATCTCAATGTACTTCTCTTATCATCTGCTAGTTTGCAAAAGCTTTGTGTTTGTCCTAGTGGTAAGAGAAACGCAGAGTGGAGAGTGGTGCCTGAGATGTTGTGCGCAGCAGTGCCTGTTGGAGCAGTGAGAAGCACATGGATGTCCTCAGGGTTTTCGCCTTCTCTCTGAAATGTTCTCAAGGCCATTTGGTACGTAGCTGAAATAAGGTAGGATTTTCCTGTACCTGCACCTCCAGAGATCAACAGGAACAATGGTTCTGGTGTAGTGCCAGTTTTAGCTGTAGATTTGTCTTCACACCATTTCTGAACTATTTGAAAGTCTCTCTTTGCTCTTTATTAAGGTTTCTAACTTCCTGATAATATTGGTCCTCAGAATGATATCGAGGTCTTATTTCAATGGAATAGGTTGTATTTGAAGTTGCAACAGGCATATCATCTGGAAAGGAAGTATTTTCTAAATGTTCTTCAGGGTTCAAAATTGCAAACTGTTCATCCTCTTCATAGCCTTGTTCATCTTCATTTTCCTGAAGTGTGTTTGGAGATATTTGATCGAAAGCGTGTACTGGTGGACCGCAAGTTTCAAATTGTTCAAGTGCCATTGAAATTATTTCACTGTGGTGTTCAACTTCAGCACGATTTTGTTCAATGATATCTACACTTTCATTGTAAAGAAGTTCATATGATGAAGCACTAAGTAAATCAGTTTCTTCTGAAATCCATGGTAAAAATAGCAACAGTTGAGAGTAAAAATACTCTTCTGGTTCTTTAAGAACTGATTTGTGATGATATCTTAGTACAGCTTTCTTCTTCCTTCTTTTCATTGTACCAAGGTCATTTTTCAAGTTTATGATGTCAGTGGACTCATCTGTGTCATTTGCTTCCTCTTCAGAATTTGGCTCAGTTTCACTGGCAGAATGAGCTGGTGAATAAGTGACAGCAAAATGAGCTAGGCACATGTTTTGAAGTGACAATGGTCTTGCACTGTATCGATCAACGATAGATGTGGTGAATATATCCTCTTCATCCTCGTCCATTTCTCTGACAACTGACACTGGTTTCAGGAATGATACTCTCTTGTGCGGCAGGTCTGCTGGAACAAATACTGTTGAAAAACTGGATTTAAAAAGTGGCAAACTTAAAAGCCTATACACAGCTTCCTGTGCGCTTAACTCTCTTGCATTAAGAAATGCATTAGCGCATGATTTAAGTTGATCACTCCAATCATGATTGCACATCTCCTTTGCCACATTTTGGAGAACCTTGGACATCTCTCTTTCATCTTTCGTAATATAGGCCACCATGTACGCTGTACAAGCATACGGGTCTAAACAGTATTGGACATCTAAATTTGCTTGCCAAGCTAGCAGGAGAGTAGTGTTGTAGCAGTTGATGAAGATTTCTTTAGGTTGCCGCTTCAGCACAACAGTTTTTCCTCTTTTAGTTATTGACAACGCATATAAATACTGTTCAACAGTGAAGTGTGTGGCAATCAAGAGATCATCAATAGACTCAATTTTGTGATCTTTGTCATCGTGTAGAACTTGAACTACATTATACAGTATATCTGCTGCAGTCTCCATTGTAGCCGCCGTGAAAACGTCATCTTCAGATTCTACTGGAGCAGCTATTAAAGTACATGGTGAAGGAAGTTTGGGAAAACCAAAGCAACATTCTGTTCCCTTTTTCCTACAGGTTGCAGTGTGGTGGTGTTTTTGTACTGTAGTAACAAGACTGTAAAGCTCTGGGTTGTCTTCTTCTGTAGGTATGGAGCATGTTATAAACTTGTCAATGAACTGAACAATGTCCTCTGTAGGATCAGAAAGCTTAGGTGCATTTTCTGTCCACAAGATGCAATGGGCATGTGGAGAACCTCTTTGTTGGAATTCAATTCTGCAGGAATAGTGTACTACCTTGCCAAGAACTTCAGCTGGACTAAGTAACAGGTCATTAAACAGGCATGTTAGTCTGTGATCAAAGTGTCTTGCAGTTGTAACAGGGTTTGATCGCAACAATGCACATCTTTCTTCCCAGCTTAAACTGTTGATTTCCTCATTCGACAAATGTCTGCCCTATTGTCTCAAGATGGTGTTTATAGTGTCAGGCCACCTCAAGTCTGCCGAGGAGAATGTAAGAAAAAATGTGAAGATCCCAAACTGTTTTACTGCAGCCATCAGTTTGAACATAGCTTTCTGCCAGTAAGGGGGAGAACCACGTACAGTTTGGAGGAAATGGTAAGCCTTGTCTTTAAGAATCAAATTCTTCAGCCTGTTGGGATCTTGAAGAAAACCAGCTTTGATAGTTTGTTCTGATGGTAGGGAACGGTATGATTTTCTCACTGCTATTGAGATATTGTCCATTACCTGTTTGTGTTCAGTTATGTATTACTCTGTGTTGTTTGCAAATTCTCCACTCTTGTTAAGAATACGCGTTTCTTTCAGTATCAAAGCCGAAGCAACCTGTATGGAATAACTTCGGGAAGGCCTGCTCCTCACAACCTGGATCCAACATTATGTGAATTGGATGATGTCCTTCTCCTGGAGCAATACTTATTATCTCTGAAGCATCAACAGCCGGGTCAGATGGTTGGACACAAGTGTCAAACTGAGATTCTTCATTTTCAAAAGTATCTGGCTGTATCATATCGATATCACTTGAAATGGAATCTGAGTCAGAAGACACAGTACTGGCACTATCGTCATCTTGTCCTTCCTCTGATGTTATATCTGGATTATTATTCAGTGTAGATTCCTCTTTGAAATGTTGCCATGCATCTTCATTTTCCTCTTGGCATTTTGCTTGCCAGTTTGGTGTTTCCACTACATTTTGATAATGCCTGTTATTTTTGAGAAGCCACTGGAATGCCTGTTTTATCTTATGTGGTCTAATGTTTTGGTAAGTGACATGGCCTTTGTACGCCCTTTTTCGTTTCAACTTTACAGGAAGAATTCCAGATTTTGACAATGTTCTTGGAAGGCTTGAGCAAAGTTCAGATGCATCAACTGGTACATTTACTACCCTGCCCATTACACCACGCTGTTTCCCTTTTGGCAGCTGCACTATTTTCATAAAGGGGTATCTGCGGGCCAGAAGTCTACTTTCAAAATCAGTTAATTCTGAAATGATCACTGGTGGTTTTGGCACAGACATTTTGTTATACTGTGCCTGTGGTGGAATCTTATTTTTGTTAATATGCCTTTTACATGTAAGACATATATATTGAAACCCATTTGGTGATATTTCATCTGTGCTTAAAAGTTGTGACAGTTCACTTTTCACTGAAAATTTTGAAACACTATTTCTGTAAAGAGTTCTATGGCAAACTGTACACACATATTCAGGAGAATCTTTTATATCTTTTTTAAATTTAGCCATAGCAGTTTCTATATACACTGGATGCCTTTGTAATGTTTTTTGTGCTTTGTCTTGTTTTTTTTCTGAAATCACTTTCTTCAGTTGTTTCACTTCGTCTTTTTGTAAATTTATTTGATCTGTCCATTTTTTTTCTATTATTACTTTCTTCAATTGTTCCATCATGTCGCCTTTTCATTTTATCTGACCTGTCCTTTACTTTCCTGCTTTCAGTTTCAGCATACGTTTGACTCTGTCTGAGTTTATCTTGATAGAATTTCTCCTTTTCTTTTCTTAGCACATGTTGTTCACTTGTCTGAGCCTGTTTTCTTGCAAGTTTATCTGACCTGTCCTTTGCCTTCCTGCTTTCAGTTACAGCATTCGTTTGACTCTGTCCGTGTTTATCTTGATAGAATTTCTCCTTTTCTTTTCTTAACACATGTTGTTCACTTGTTTGAGCCTGTTTTGTAGCAAGTTTATCTGACCTGTCCTTTGCCTTCCTGCTTTGAGTTTCAGCATTGGTTTGACTCTGTCTGTGTTTATCTTGATAGAATTTCTCCTTTTCTTTTCTTAATACATGTTGTTCACTTGTTTGAGCCTGTTTTCTAACAAGTTTATCTGAGCTGTCCTTTGCTTCCTGCTTTGAGTTTCAGCATACGTTTGACTCTGTCTGTGTTTATCTTGATAGAATTTCTCCTTCTCTTTTCTTAACACATGTTGTTCACTTGTTTGAGCCTGTTTTCTAGCAAGTTTATCTGACCTGTCCTTTGCTTTCCTGCTTTGAGTTTCAGCATTGGTTTGACTCTGTCTGTGTTTATCTTGATAGAATTTCTCCTTTTCTTTTCTTAACACATTTGTTCACTTGTTTGAGCCTGTTTTGTAGCAAGTTTATGTAACCTGTCCTTTGCTTTCCTGCTTTGAGTTTCAGCATTCGTTTGACTCTGTCTGTGTTTATCTTGATAGAATTTGTCCTTTTCTTTTCTTAACACATGTTGTTCACTTGTTTGAGCCTGTTTTGTAGCAAGTTTATCTGACCTGTCCTTTGCCTTTCTGCTTTGAGTTTCAGCATTGGTTTGACTCTGTCTGTGTTTATCTTGATAGAATTTCTCCTTTTCTTTTCTTAACACATGTTGTTCACTTGTTTGAGCCTGTTTTCTAGCAAGTTTATCTGACCTGTCCTTTGCTTTCCTGCTTTGAGTTTCAGCATTGGTTTGACTCTGTCTGTGTTTATCTTGATAGAATTTTTCCTTTTCTTTTCTTAACACATGTTGTTCACTTGTTTGAGCCTGTTTTGTAGCAAGTTTATCTGACCTGTCCTTTGCCTTTCTGCTTTGAGTTTCAGCATTCGTTTGACTCTGTCTGTGTTTATCTTGATAGAATTTCTCCTTTTCTTTTCTTAACACACTTTGTTCACTTGTTTCAGTCTGTCTCTGTTTGAGTTTACGCATCTTATCCTTTGCTTTCCTTAGCTCTTTTTCATCATTCGTTTCTTTCTGCCTCTGATGCTGTTTACGTAATCTATCATTTTCTTTCCTTTTCTCACTTTGTTTTGTCAAATTCATTTGTTGAATATTCTCTGGATTAATGACACCAGGCTCTATTATTGTGTGTTTGCTTGTTTGTAGATTCTTTTTAATTCTGTCTTTAGTTTTTCGCATTTGCATCTCTTTTTAAGTCTGTCTTTTTCCCTTTTCAGCATTAATAGATTCACGCTCCTCTTTTAGTGTTTCTTTCATTACATTTGATTTCAGACACTTCTCTATTTGTTTTTTCAATTTCTCTTTCTGTTTATTTAAACCAACATTTCCAGTACTTCTTGTTTTTACTGGATTACTGTTTTTTTGCCTATCAAACCTATGCGACACTCTATTATAAACAATATGTGATGATTTTGTGGTTTGATCCCTTCCCTCCTGTGACTGTATTGAGTTCTGTGAAATCTGTTTTACACCTTCATTTGTAGACTTGTTTTTGTGATAGCCTGTTTCTTTTTAGCAGAAAGGACATTTTGATCTTCAAAATATGAATGCAATAAAGAATCCATTGGAAAGTCTGACACAAAATGATCAATAAAACATTTTCTCAAATGAGTTATTAGGCGACTTTGTCGAACTGTATACTTTTGTGGAGGTCTACCAGTCAACAGCATGTAGGCATTGAAAATTGCGAATGGTCCACAGTCATTAGACAATCCTTGGTGCTGCGGAACAAGATATTTCAGTTCGATGCCGGATGAGTTACTGTAGTCATACAATATTTTAATCTGTGGCAGCAGACTATGAAGTCTTTGGGAATTTGTCAATGAATCGTATACTGTTATTGTCTTTCCCGTTTGACAAGTAACAACATAATATTCACTTAGATAATGAATTTGTGTTGCAAATACACCACTAGGAACTTTTTCTGAATTGTGTAAATTGTGTTCTTGCAAGATATTTGCGTAGAAATATGAAGGACGTAACAACCCATAATTCACATTGAACTGTCTCTTTAATATAAGTGTAAAATAGTCCATTACACGTATATCTAAAGTACTTTGAAATACACTTTCTTCATTGATGTCAGTGAACTGGCAGGGATCCAGAAGCTGCATATCTCTTGACTGTATTGCCACTGAACCCTAAAAAGGTAAAAAAATATATAAAATTCTATGCTTTTTTTGTTACATTGAATTATATACTGTGGTACAAACTAAGATACCAAGCAAATAAATCTGAAAATTCATAATTTTCTGCCTATTTGTCCATATGAAAACTCTCGAAAACGGTTTTAGTTGCAGGAAATAACCATAATAAGTGTTAATTGAAATAAATTCCTTCAACTAAAACTTAAGAATTGATTCAGAAGTAAAGATTATTTAAATAGCAATATCTTATTGTAAATGAATGTAATATTCATGAACAAACTATGATATATTTAATTTAGTTACACATACTGAACTTTCATCTGGAAGTGTACATTCACTAAGGGTGCTGTTGCTTTTTTCCTGTGGCCGCAAGCTTAAGCTACTGTCCCTATCTTGCCGTTTTCGTTCCCTCTCCTTTTCCTTTTGACATCTATTCATGACTGTATATTATATTCTTCAGTGAAGCTTGACCTGAATTTTTTTTTATTCTTTTAATTGTCAAAAACAAAGCAACCAGCTCATAACAATAATAACAACTTTCTTATACCATTCTTAGTTTATTTGAAATTAAAAAATTGTGACCTACATACCATAATGTGAATTAAGGTAGTTACAGAACTCAAAACTCATATTTAAAGATTCAAGTTAAACTATTTAAACAATATACTTAGTAATCAATGTATTATGGAGATTTCTTGCGAGTGTTAACCCCCTAAACTTATTGCGAAACTGCATAAAATAATAACTGGAAAAAAAAACTTGTGAAATGCTTGTATTTTAATAGAAAATTGATAAATATGTTTAAGCATTCTAAAAAATGAAGTATTAAAATATTTTAAATTTAACTTCCAATTCAAAGTACTTTTTCAAGTAATATTATACTCAAATACAGCTTAATGTTAATGCTTGAAATATTGTTTCATAGTTCAGTTTGAAAATTGTCTGTATCAAGGTCTATAGAACTTTGAATGGTATAAGAAATATACTGTCATGAGCTGGCTACAACATAGCATTTTATAAGTGATAAAAATTAGCAATTTGGGAACTTTGTTAATCAAATACATGTACAGGAAATTGTACTAATATGTAGACAAATTCAATAAATCGATCTTCGATATCAAGATGGTAATGTCATAAACTGAAAACATTACTAAACTAAACTCTACCTAGAGCATAAGAAAAACACAAATAGCCCTCATGATATTGGATTTATAAATGATAAAAAATGAACAATTTGTGAACTTCGTTAATCATATACAGATAAAGAAAGTTGTGCTACCGGTAATCTGTAGACAAATTTTAAAAAACCTATCTTAAATATCAAGAGGGTAATGTCTTTAACTGAAAACATTATATAGAATGAACTAAATTCTGTCTAGAATATAAGAAAAACACTAATAGCCCTTATGATAATATCCTCGCGCTGCAATTTAAATCAGTTCAGGTTTTACTAGTTATTTAGTACCGCTATAGCATGAAGTCAAAAAGATAAATTTAGCTGACTATAAGATAGGGTGAAGTAAACCATTGATATATAGATAATCAGGGATGGTGCATACTTGATTAATCATATTTTTTACCACATTGTACAGATATGAAGACAAAATCAAGCAAACTTTTTGTAGAGGGTAAATACATGTAGTTATTATATATATACATTATAAGTTCTTAATCACAAAATGCAATAGACAATACACAAACTCTTCTTAGAGTAAAATGTTTACACATAACAATATGAAACACTGATAACAGAAACTCCATGTACACTTTAAAGTATTAGAAGGTTGTCAAATGATGACATGCTATGGCTTGTCCAACTTTTAATCTTAAAATCTGGCACATCCACTCCCCATGTTCTTGTCTGCTGCCATCTTATTCTCTGATTCACATTCACTCCCCATATTCTTGTCTGCGGCCATGTTATTCTCTGATCCACATTCTCTCTCCATGTTCTTGTCTGCTGTCATCTTTTTCTCTGATCCATTCCCAAATCCGCTACCCACGCTCTTCTCCGCTCCACTCTCTGTTTTGTCTCCTCCACTCTCCACGCTGCTACTCTCTTTTTTGTCTCCTCCACTCCCCACGCTCTGTTCCGCTCCAGTCTCAGTTTTGTTTCCTCCACTCTCCGCTCCACTCTCTGTTTTGTCTCCTCCAGTCTGCACGCTGCTACCCTCTGTTTTGTCTCCTCCACTCCCCACGCTCTGTTCCGCTCCAGTCTCAGTCTTGTCTCCTCCGATCTGCATCCTCTTCTCTGCTCCAGTCTCCATCTTGTCAGTGAAAACATCAGCAAGACATGCTTCTAATCCTTTATATATTTCAAGTCTCCTTCGCAGATCTGCGTTCTCCCGGTGAAGGTGGATATTATATTGTTGTAATGAGGAAGTCTGTTGTTGTAAAGCACAGTTTTTCAAGTTAATGTCATCTAGTGCTGGAACAGTTGACTGCAAGAAAATCTTACTTTCATTTAGTACTTGTTTGACTTGTTGGGTTGCCCCTGCAGTGTCTCTATTACTCAAATCATACAGTGCAGCTTTACAGTTACTTTCCAACTGCACATGAAACTGACTCGCATGATTTTTGTAATCTGGTAAGTTTATTCTGGGTTTCTTAGGACTTTCGGATGAGGTAGATGGGGACGATTGCAATGAAGTATGATGTTTGTTTGGGGTTGTAAAAAGTTTAGTAGGGGTTGCCATGTTGTTAGTGAACTGAAAATAGATAGATAATACTAGCTACAATGCAGAACATGCAAGAAACCCAAAGCATATATAATAGGAGCGACGAAAAAAGCCATGGGTGATTCAGCCTCCATGTAAAATACTCAATGCAAGTTAACTTTAATTTAGTCTGAAAAACTCATTATAAAAAGGTATATGTGTAATCGAAAGGCAAAATACAAGCAAATACTAATGAATATGTAATAAAGCATGTGGTATGCACACTTTTTAATACTTTGATTCATAGTTTTAGAAATTTAATCACTCTTTTATTCCTCAATTAAATGTAAAATGAAAAATGATATTGTACCAAACAGAACCAATGTGGAAAGAAAATAATGGAAGTGTTAAATTTCTTGGTAAGGCATCTGAAAAGACTTACAAAGATCAAGCAGTACTAGTAATATCTACAGATACATTAAGCAACACAGATACAGTGTTAGTTACTCACTGTGACACAATGATAAAGCAATAATATCTACAGCTACATTAAGCAACACAGATATACAGATTGTGATTTCAACTTCAGAATGCACATTTGGCTGACTATGTTACATGGAGTTACCGGGCACACCACACATGCCTTAATGGTAGAGTAGTAGAGTGTAATTATGAATTTAATATATAGGGTTATAATATTTGCTATGAAAATATTGTGTAGAAAGCCTTCACCAAATATCTACAACAATTAAGGCATGCTCTAGGAGGTACATCCATGGTACAATGCATTTAGGACTGTTTTAATAATGTTTTGAAACAGATTGACTGAATGACTGAAATATACTGCTTTGTTTTTGGCAGATTTACTACAGGGCCTCTCTTCCCTATGTACCTACCTGCCTAAATGGTAGCATTCCCATTGGCAGTGATTTTATTGAAAAGATATTAAATAGTTTGTAATAAATTTTCCTCGAAAAATTTTTAGCATGTAAAATCAAATTCTAAGTTTGCAATTATTGTACCATTACCATAATGGTTAGAAAAAAGCCCTACTTACTGTCAAATCAAAAACATAAAGCTAAATGCATTGTATACAGAAATTCCAATAGCTTTGAGTGTAAGGTACTGTTTTTCTTTTGTGCCCTTATAAAAATACATATCATAGTATAAACCATGGGTAAAAGTTGAAAATTTAAAAAATCCTGAAAATCTTTATTTTAGCAGTAATTTTCCTACTGTAAAATCCTGAAATTCCTGAAAAATCCTGAAAACTTTTACCCATGATAAACATACCTCTTCATTAATTTTAATGAAGCATCAATTTGAATCAAAACATAAAAAATACATAATGTACTCACCTAACACATGGCTCTAAGTGTGACCTTGACCTTTCAGCTACGGACCTGGATCTTGCGCGCGACACGTCGTCTTACTGTGCCACACATTCACGCGTAGTTATTTTAAAATCCATGCATGAGTAGCAAAGATATGGACCGGACATGCCTATCAATGCACTATCATGAAAAATGACCTTTAACATCTAAGTGTGGCCTTGACCTTTGAGCTACGGACCTGGGTCTTGCGCGCGACACGTCGTCTTACTGCGATACACATTCATGCTAAGTTATTTGAAAATCCATCCATCGATGACAAAGATATGGACCGGACACGCTTATCAATGCACTATCCTTTAACGTCTAAGTGTGACCTTGACCTTTGAGCTACGGACCTGGGTCTTGCGCACGACACGTCGTCTTACTGTGGTACACATTCATGCCAAGTTATTTGAAAATCCATGCCTATCAGTGCACTATCATGAAAAATGACCTTTAACATCTAAGTGTGGCCTTGACCTTTGAGCTACGGACCTGGGTCTTGCGCGCGACACGTCGTCTTACTGCGATACACATTCATGCCAAGTTATTTGAAAATCCATCCATCGATGACAAAGATATGGACCGGACACGCTTATCAATGCACTATCCTTTAACGTCTAAGTGTGACCTTGACCTTTGAGCTACGGACCTGGGTCTTGCGCACGACACGTCGTCTTACTGTGGTACACATTCATGCCAAGTTATTTGAAAATCCATCCATCGATGACAAAGATATGGACCGGACACGCTTATCAATGCACTATCCTTTAACATCTAAGTGTGACCTTGACCTTTGAGCTACGGACCTGGGTCTTGCGCACGACACGTCGTCTTACTGTGGTACACATTCATGCCAAGTTATTTGAAAATCCATCCATCGATGACAAAGATATGGACCGGACACGAAAATTGCGGACAGACCGACAGACTGACAGACCGACAGACGGTTCAAAAACTATATGCCTCCCTTCGGGGCATAAAAATGCCTTTTCAGAAGACAGAGCAACAAGAGAAACACCCTTAAGGGCCCGACGAAACAGGCCAGAAGACAGATATCAAAACAGTTCAGTCCTGGTAGGATTTAAAGAGTCCTCCCCCTCTTCCGTCAGACACAATCAAAGAGGGAAGCGTAGTGTCCAACTGTAAACGGGTTGAACACTAAACATGCGGTATGTCTCAAAACAGTTGGGTCGTAACCTCTTTTAATAAAACGTTTTATAATTTTACCAAATACATTTGGAAAATTACCATGACCCAAGATCTTACGAAGTTTGTAAACCACATCCCCATAAAAAACGGGTTTTGAAAAACCTTCTCGCGGAAGTGTCTTTAAATTACTATTGAATTTTAAAACTAAATCAGAATTACGATAGTAAAATTTAGCAAAATATTTACACAATTTGTAATAACGGTAGCCTTGCTGAAGAAGTTTACTTGTAATATATTGATTACGTTCATTGAAATGCTTTACACGACTACACGCTTTGGCAAACCGAATTAATTGAGAAATATAAACCCCATAAGATGTAGCCTGAGGTACATCCCCATCCAAATGGGGAAAATTTACAATACTAAAATTAAAATCATCCCTCTTGTCATAAATTTTGCTGTGTATAATATTGTCATAAATAGAGAGATGTACATCTAAAAATGAAGCACCAGTATCCGAATTGTTAGTTTTAATTAACTGAAGCTCCCTAGGATAAATAGTACCCACCAACTGACCAAAAAACGGATTATCCATATTAAGAATATCATCCAGATAGCGTGATGTATTATTAAATACAGTTATAATATCTGCCTGCGTATCTGGAGAAAGGCTCAACATAAAGTCTCTTTCATAACAATATAAAAACAAATCTGCGACAAGAGGTGCACACTTTGTTCCCATGGGAATACCAACTACTTGTCTAAAAACTGCATTCCCAAAGCTGATGTAAATGTTGTTCAATAAAAAGGAAAGGGCTTTACAAACTTCGTCACAGGTCCACATTCTATAATGTTTAATACTATTGCTAGTAAAAAAAGCTTTATCAAAATTGCAAGCGAGAAATGTAGCATTCTCTCTGGCTAAAGTCTTTTGAATTAGGGCAGTTAGTTTGTCATTTATTAAGTTATGTGTTAAAGTGGTATACAAAGTAAAAAAATCGTATGTACTGACTGTAGATACCCTGTAATTATTAATTTTAAACTTGTCCAGGATTTCGCCAGAATTTTTAATCGACCAAAATAAGTGTTTACCAGAGGTTTCGTATACTTTATCACAGTATCTTTCCACGTGGGCTTTCACAGCAGTTAGACATGATGTTAATAGTTTTGAAATATTTGTAGTTGTACAAGAGCTTGAATTAGCGATGAAGCGATTATTATATGGTTGTTTATGCAATTTAGGAATCCAGTACATGGTTGGTAGTTTAATTTGTTGATAGTCTATACGAACTTTTAAATTAGAAACTTCAGTGATGTGATCAGTGACCAAATTATTTTCAACAGAAAGACTCAATGTATCAGTTTTAGTGCTATTTAGTTCGTTTTGTAAAACATTAATATAATTTAGACGTCAAATGATGATAATATTGTTGGCCGCCTTGTCTGCTGGACCTAAGACATACTTAGAGTGAAATTCTTGGATTTCCTTTTTCAAATGTCTTAAAGTAAACTTGGGTTTTGGTGGAAGTAGGTGTTCATTAGTTTGATAAATTTTTATTCGAGAATCAACAATGTTAAAAATATTTCGTTTCCAAGATGCTGTTTGTTTTGAACCATTACGATTAATGTGATTAACAGAAAATATTCAGTTATGATTTCTTCTCATCTTGGTGCTGTAGTATACCATACTTCCTTTTGTTTAGAATATTTGCCAAGTTTTCACATTTCGAGGTATCAGTTTTAATGCTTATATTTTATTCGGGAATTATGGATTATCATTAATGCAAATAATTTTGTTAATAGTACATAAACTTCTTAAAACGGATCCGTTATACAAGATACTGCTATTGCGATAACACCATTTCTTTAATCTTTTAGTGTACACATTTGGTTTTTTTAAGGGAGCTCTGCTTTTTAGGTGGCACATAATTTCATGGAATTGGGGACAACCTGGACCATGGGACAACCAGAACCAGACAACCCTGACCATATTAAAGACACACACAATGGCCTTCATTAAACAGAAACCCGCCTACTTAGCTCAGTAGGGAGAGTGCAGATCTACGGATCGTGGGGTCATGAGTTCGATCCCTGGGCGGGGCGTATGTTCTCTGTGTTGATTTGATAAAAGACATTGTATCTGTTATCATTCGTCCTCCACGTCTGATTCATGTGGGAAAGTTGGCAGTTACTTGCAGAGAACAGGAAAACTGGTTAGGTTATCTGCCCGCCATTGCATAACTGCAATACTGTTGAAAAACGGTGTTAAACCCAAAACAAACAAACAAACATCAAATAGATTTATTGCTATTTTTATTTATTTATTTATTTAAATAAATTTATTCATTTATTTATTTATATTACATGCGAGGCTCTGCTGCGCATTTTATCAATTTTATTCAACGAGTTTAAAAAATTCAATGTGGAAAGTCACAAATGGAATATTCTTTTTATCACATGTTAGCCTTTCCTGTCGAAACATCAAAAATTCTACTTTCTTTTACTATATAAACAAGTCAATTTAAACAACGTCTTCTATATCATTTATAAACGACGTCGACGGATACTTCTATCACATATACGGGACCCCATCATCAGTATCTTTCATTTGAATATTTTTTAATGAAAGTTTATATTAGTTATCTGTATGGGAGTCACAAATGATTCATGCTAACCGCGCTCACTTGCAGCTGATTTAAGTTTGTTGCATATAATGATTTGTTGAAGTAGTTCTACGTTTATATAACTTGACCTTTTGCTCTGCTTATGTCGGTCAATAGCTATACATAGCTAATGTTGTCTTTATATGTTACACGGACTTTAAATAAAATTTGTATCTTGTATCTTGTATCTTGCTTTATTTTTGTTTATGTACGTTTATGTTTATCGTGTCTCTTAGTGCCTATCTGCCTTTACCGTTTTAATGAATTATGTGTTGAAGCATGCAGTTGTGATCGATACTTATATATGTGATACTTCAGTACTTCAAAGCTCTGATGATTTGAATGGTTTTAGGAAGGGAAGGAATGTATTGTTTACCTTTATTTATTCCATTATATTATGTTACCAAAGATTTACCTTTTAACCGGAAAATATTCATCATCAATTAATAAGTTTCCCAGATGGTGTACTTAACTTAAGGTATTAGGCCCCTAATAGTAATGTTTAAAAAATGGCATTTGCTTGGTATATTCTTACAGTTGACCGTGCTTCGCACTTTGTTGCAAATTTTTAAAAACTTTTACCGTGCCGTTTTTTTTTTTATAAATTTTGTGTAATTTATGGTATGTCCTCATGCTCAAGTAGAGAAATATTTCAAAGTGGCGGCCTTTATCCAAAACGTTTGCAGAGAATTCATTATACCATTATTTTTTATAAAAGAATCATCAAACTACTGGTAAACAATTATAAAACTAAGAAATAAAAGTGTCAGTTTCATTTTTTCTAGGGTGCCTCAAGTAAACAGATTTAATGAGACAGAATTCTATCTCCAACATTGAAAAATTAAGGTCTAATCCTGCGAGTCTGTTTTAAATTTTGCTCCCTTCATTCAAAAATAACTGTGGGGCAGAAGTAAAACCTACCTACATTTCTTCCACAATATGTAATCTAAAGAATGAAGGCAAAATAGAGAACTTTTACCGCACGTAACTCAGTATTTTTAAAGATATCTAACTCTACCCCTTCTATTTCAGAGGTAAATTCACTTTGAACAGCAAGAAATCGCTTATCAAATGAATATTTTCCATTTTTGTACAATAAATCAATAACAAGTCTTGAAAGAAGTAAAAACTTACTAGAAAAAAAGAAAAATAAGAAAAACAAATTTTGGTCACAGTGGGGCTTGAACCTATGCCCCCCTGAAAATTGCAGTCAAAGTAGGTTTATGGTAGAAATTGAATACTCTTCAAAAAGGAGATACTCTATTATGGGCCTAATACCTTACGAATACCTTTAGTGTGTTACCGCTCATTACCGTATCTTTGGGTTCCAATGAATTATTGCGACATTTCGCTGGACTAGTTTCCGGCAAAAACATATGCACGTGTGTATTCTCAAAATTATCGATATTTTGCCTTTATTTCCAAAGTATGGGACGAAAAAGGGACCCACTGGAGCAGAAATTTTCGGGGAAAGGACGGAAAGCGAAGAAACAGCCGCCACCGATGTTACAGAAGACGATGAAAGGTAAATTATGTCAAGTGACACAAAAAACTTGTTCGGGTAAAATAGGCTTCAAGTTCAAGTTCGCCTGCTATCCGTCTATTAATCGAACGAACAAACTGACTATGACTAAATCACTTAATAACTAAATTATGACCCATTCTTTCATGTGTTATGCATGGATATAAACCCTGGGAGAGAAAATACCAAGGTCCCTACTGGGGCTTGAACCACAGACCGTGTGATCCGTAGGCAAACACTCTAACCATGTCGCTCAAGAGTTAACCCAACAGCAGGGCTGTTGGAAGTGGCCTATAAACCTACTATCACTGCACTTCTCCCCCTTTACTTTTCAGAGCTCACTACATCAGGTCGGAGACTTCCCCTGGATTGAGAGACAGTCTCTCGATCTAAACATTGTCTCTCGTTCGAAAGACAAAATGTCTCTGGATTGAAAGACTAAAATTACCTTAAGCAATGAAAATCAATGAAAGAGTACTTAAAACTCTCTTTTTAGAATGCGCAAATTTATTTCAAATATAGAAAATTATCTTTCTTTTATCAAATTTTCAAAATCAAAATTATTTGGGAATTTTGCTTAAGCATTATAATACTTAAACAAACTTCTATGACAATGTGTTTCTTGTACAATTTACTTGAAATAACAAGTTGTTTCAGTGAATAGATAATGCGACTGTACTGGTACTGATGATAAACCCGGACAGAAAATAAGGTTTTGTACCTGTAACTTTTTTATTTATGCAGATTGATATCAATGGTTGGGATCAAAATAAAGCTTAGCTCTGACTGAATAATTGACATAATTTAAATTTATATTTAGCAAGCAAACTCACAAGAAGTGAGGCCATGAAAGGGATATGTAAAATGGGGACTGTACGAACATCGACTGATGATAAATTCGACCACTTTGTCATTTAAAAAAAAATTCTCCATAGTATTATATTGAAACTTTCCCAAAATGATGCAACAGTCATTCCTGATCAAGTAATGAAAAGTGACCCAATGTCAGACCTTCATGCATGCGCAAAAAACATCCCCTTCCCCAGTATTTTTGAGTAAATATTTTTTAAACAGACAAATGTAAGTCATTTATTTATACAGAATATTTACCAATTTCGTTTTCTTTTACACCAGTTGGTGCTGTAAGTGGTTGCTATTAGACAACATGTTCAATTATATATAAAAAAAAACAATTGCAACTGAATAATTTGAAGGTGGTCGACTTTATCATCTGTTCGAGTTTATCATCAGTACCAGTAAGGAAATTATTGCTTTAATAATGATTTCATGTTTTTTCAACACTTAAGCTAAATACAGTCTTTCCATCGAAAGGCATTTTGTCTTTCAAACGAGAGAGAGTGTTTAGATCGAGAGACTGTCTCTCAATCCAGGGGAAGTCTCCGACCTGTACATGTAGCTCTCCATAATGACCCTCCATGCTTTACTCCATGAGTCCATCAAACATCCTCGTTGCCATTTAAGTAAGCCCTATGAGAGAAAATACCAAGGTCCCTACTGGGGCTCGTGATCCATAGGCGGACATTCTAACCACATCGCTAAAAAGTTAAGAGAACTTCCGCCATCTTGAATTTAGAGTGACCTTCATTTGAGGTGTGAAAATATAGTGAACAAAAGCTTTCAAATCCAGCTGTTCCATAGCACAAAACAGCTCAGTTTGCAAGACCTGAACTAAAAGTAGCTGTATAAAAAGTAATATTAAAATTTGGAAATAAACAAAGCAGGTATTTTCCCCAATTTATGGTTAGATTTATAAATACTTTCAACAGGGATCGAATTGAGCGGTCGCTAACTCGCAAAATTCGAGTAAGAATAAAAAAATGCGAGTAGAAAATCATGGCACTCAAATATTTTTGCGGGCACGTTCGAAAATCGGGGAATTCGCTTAAACTGTCCGTTTCTCTTTTAAAACTTCTTTGGGGCAGTTTATTTACCGATAATCACGTGACTGCTTGTCGCTTTATACAATAGTAATTATTGGAAATCTATGTAAGCGTCTAGGCAATATTTGTTTTCATTGCAAAGTTCTGCGAAATGGAGAGGAAAATAACATGTTTCTTGGTGCAAAAAGGCCTGCGGAGATCTAAAATGGTAGCAAAACTAGGGGCAGTGACCTGAGAAAAACTTAAAACTTCAACGTCCAGCCGCTAGACTTGTTTTCAAAATGAAGAGTTCTTTGATCAGTGATGTGACAACTGCAATTGTGGGCAAAATATTGCAGACGGCGGTACCCGTTTGAAACTTTTGTTTATGTATAATTCATTTTCAAATGGTGTTGCATGGTTCATTTTATGCCAGATTAAAAGAAAAATGGATTAAAAATCTAACTGAATTACAAGGTGAGTCTGTGGCATTTGATTTGATGAAATTATAGCGTGACAGCCTTGAAGCAGATACAAAACCTGAGACATAAAGGAAATACCAAACTTTGAATAACTTGTGATGCCCTGTATAATCTTAATGCACTGGTCAGAGATACAAGTAATTAGTTCATTCAGGTAATAAATACCTACCCAAATTTAGTGGTTATCTGCAGACACAAGTTAGTGTTTGAAGAACTCGAAAGGGTACTTTATCTCGACAAAGGAAGTCAGTGTCTCAGCTGTGACACAACGTTTCAACTCAGATATTTTTACATATACAGTTGAATATCGTTACCTCGATATCGGTTAGCTCGATACTCCGGTTAGCACGATGTATTTTAGTCGGTCCCGATTTTTCCCTATATATTCTAATGTAATTATTTATCATTACCTCGATATGATTAGCTCGATGAGATTTTTCAGTCCCGTCAACTTACCTGTAATGTTTTTACACCTGGTTTCGTCGATATCACAGCGTGTCAAAAAATATCCATGTTATTTGTAAGGTGTGAAAAGCAACCTATTGTTGTCCGGCGATGTATTTATCATAATCAAGTTAGTGTGTTTGTTATTTAATCTTTAATCCAATTCATATGTTAGGAAGTTTGCATTTAATTCCCAATAATTAGTCTTATAATTTATAAAACAGCGTGCAAGCGGGCAACTTGTTTTCAAATATAACAACTAATTTGGATGAAATATTTTTCTATATCTGCCATTTAGGATTGAGTAACAATATGCGTATTACACAGGCAAAATTTCGTTATCGAAGCACAGTCAAAATGACTACTCAACTAGGAACATTACAGCTGCATTCAGACTTTATGGAAGGAATAAAATGCTAATGTTTATACGTATATTTTGAAAAATATAAAACTTAAATGTAAGTATGTACTATTTAATTATTTAAAGATGTTTATTTGTCAATAAAATTAAAATCGTATTTTCGTTATATTATTTCTTTCCCCTTTCAAACCCTCTAAAAAAAGCATTGGATATAGTGACAATAAAGACGTCCGACACAAGTACAGAGTTGTCCCAGATAGTCGATATCGTTACGTTGAACTTCGGATACGTCGATGCAATTTTTACAGTCCCTTGAATATCGAGGTAACGGTATTCGACTGTATATGTTGATATTTAGACATATTCTTTTTAAAGAAATTAGTAAATTAGATTATTTCATGACGGAACCGGTCACGACTGAAGGTGAAAAGTCTGTGACAAAAGACCCGTCACAGAAAGTAGACTCATCCATGACAGAACCAGTCATGGCTGAAAATGAAAAAACAGTGACAAAAGACCCGTCATGGAAAGTAGACACATCTGTGACATAACTTTCCGATGAAGGGAAACAAACATCTGTGGTGGAAGAACCATCATACAATATATGTTTTGAAGAAGAAATAGAAGCTGGACAGTCAGTGAAGTCAAACACATCTGTCATGCACCATATTGGTTAGAAATTGGAAACTTCAAACTTAACGATGAAGAAAAATATATTCTTTATTTGCGAGTGGATTAATGATAGGATAATAGATGCAGAAATGATTCTTCTGAAGAGATAGTTTCCACATAATTATATGGGGTTTGGACAGTTGTTTAAATGCGGTCAGTTTGACGTTTCCCCTGGCATATGGTAATTTCGTTCAGATTTTCAACAAAACTCCAGGACACGGTTGATCCCACTGGCTTACATTGTCAGCCATGAAAGAAAATAAATCAGAAGTAAAAATCTACGATTCCAGCTTCATGTCTCTTAGTGTTCCAGCTCAACAAGTAGTGTGTAATTTACTTAGGAAGGATACACCATCAAAGAAAAAGAAATTTGACAAAATTTTGTTGAAATTCATGGACTGCGCGTTTCAGGAAAACGGAAACAACTGCGGTCTGTATGCGATTGCAGATGCAACTGCAGAAGCTAAAAAAATAGACCCATGGACTCAAAGCTATAATGTGGAACTTCTACGTGGTCATTTGACTCAATGTTTGGAAAAAGGTAAACTAACACCATTTCTGCCGAGTCTAGGACTCTTGAGCATGCAAGTGGTGTTAGAAAACTTAGATACACCTCTTACCTAAAAGTATTTTGTACATGTAGAATGCCTGAAGATGGTGTGTAGTTTGTGACAGGTGCAAAATAGGCGAGGGACTGCAAAAAGATGATATATAAGGTGATGACTAACCCTAAGAAGAAAAATACCAAATGCACAAGAAAAAAATGATTGTATATTTTAAAAGTTATATCATTATTAATAAAAATATCAATTTTCACGATTTTGTTGTCAATTTCTAACCAAATATAAAGAAACCAATCATCTGAAATCTACGAAACGTTCCGTAGATCACAGATTCTATCAGTTGTTATATGAAACGTTGTGTTACAGTAGTTTATCGAGTAAGTTCTCATTTCTAAAAATAGATAGCGACAGGGGTTTTAGTCCATTGAGTAGCTCATCATGGAAAATTCAAGGTGTCATGGATATTAGATGTATTTTGCATATTTATGTTGTCGTGTACATCACGGAATTCAAGATTGTCAGGGGTTTTAGGTGATCCCATTACGCTTCCTTGGTGACACCACTAAAGTAATATTAGAAAAGGTAGTGTCTAGGAATACGGATCGGTACTCCTAAAATCTCTTTCTAGAGGTTCGGATCCATACTCCTACACAACCTGTATTGTCTGGAAGTATGTACCTCCTTTTTCCATACATTGTGGGTTATTATCCCCCGACGAAAGTCGGAGGGATATAGTTTTGGCGTTGTCCGTCCGTCCTTCCGTCCGTCTTTCCGTCCGTCCGTCCATCCGTCCGTCCTTCCGTCTTTCCGTCCGTCCGTCCGGAGCCATATCTAGGAAATGGTTGGGAATATTTATTTAAAACTTCATATAAATGTTCACCACAATGAGTTCTTCCGGCCCGTCAGGTTTCAGTCAGATTGCCCAAGTAACACCAGAGTTATGGCCCTTAGAAGTTTCTAGTGTTAACTATATAGGGTACTATAAATATGGCAATTTCTGCATCATAACTTTTGATATATTTGACCTAGAACTATGAAACTTAAACAGAATTTAGATCACCATAATGTGGTTGTGTACACACAATTTCATTTGGATTTATTCGTAAATTAAGAGTTATTGCCCTTTAATTGTATAAAAATCCACATATTTGTACATAACAAACTTACCATTTGGTAGAATTTCATTAAATTTTTTTCATTCTTTTCCATGAACATTTATTGTAAACATGTGAAGTTGTGTACCCACACCTGGTCACCCCCTTACCTTGATCACACACCTCCCCCCTTATCCCCTGACATCCCCCCACCCCCCCAAAAAAAATAATTCATTCCTTATTTTAGATTTTTTTCAAACAAACTTCATATACATGTTCACCACTATAAGGTTATGGGGCCCATCAAGTTTCAGACAGATTGCCCAAGTAACACCAGAGTTATGGCCCTTAGAAGTTTCAAGTGTTAACTATATAGGGTACTATAGATCTATAGATATGCCAATTTCTGCATCATAACTTTTGACCTATTTGACCTAGAACTATGAAACTTCAACAGAATTTAGAGCACTATAATGTGGTTGTGCACAGACAATTTTGTAAGGATTTCTTTTTGTAACTTCAGAGTTACTGCCCTTTAATTGTCTAAAAATCCACATATTTGTACATAACAAACTTACCATTTGGCAGAATTTCATTAAATTTCTTTCATTCTTTTTTGTGAACATTTATTATAAACATGTGAAGTTGCGCACCCACACCTGGTCACCCACTTGCCTTGGTCACACCCCCTCCCCCTCCCAACCCCCCTCCCCCCCCACCTCCCAAAAAAAAATTATTATTTTTTTCATTTGTTATTTTAGATTTTTTTCAAACCTTCCAAGTTGTACCATTCCCCCACCTCACTTCTCCATCCAGTCATGCCCACCACTGATCATGCATCCTCTGCCCCCCCCCCCCCCCCTCCAACTTCACCCTTTTACCTTTTTTTTTTTTTTCATTTTAATTTTCAATCAATATTTATAATCAACATGTGAAATTTTGTTTCCTCTCCCGTTCCCTTGCACCCCCACCCCCTAAAAAAATAAATATATACATATATCTATATATAGATATATATATTTCCATTCCTTTTTTTTTTTTTTTTTAAATGTTCAAACCTTCAACATGTTAAGTTGTGACTGCACAAACCTTGCCCTCAACCATGTTCAAGATATCTTACCTGTGTTCTCTCAAGGACATCTGCTCTTTTACGTTCAAATGTACATGTTAAACAGCAACACCTGGTGCCAAACCACTCAAAGACAACATTTCGTTCCAGTTAAACTTCAAGCTCACATTTCAATTAACTGCATTTAATTTTAAAAGCTAAGCTTATTACAGTAAGCCAGGGATCAGCCTAGGTCAAAATTTTAGGGAGAAGTGACTTCTCCCTCCACAGAATTTAGGGAGAAGTTGAGAAATTTAAGGAGAAGAATCGGCATAGCATTCAGTTTCTTGCCCATATATATCCACTTTCTGTGGGTCTAGCTGTAACTTATAAACAGTAAATATTTAAGGAAATTGATTCTTGCATTATCATTTTCATGAATTTCTAAATAAAGTATAAACTTAGCTATGAAAAAGTCGCCTTTAAATTTTTATCCGAAATTTACATGTCCGAAATTAGTAAATTTAACAGGTGCACGATCAAAACGGCGTGAAAATTTTCATTAATGTTTCGATTCTCGTACTTTTATAATGCCCGATTTTTGCACCAATTTGTTCAGATTTATACATTTAATGTATTCATTTATTATTTTTTCGAAAATAATACCAAACTCGTAGTTAATGGCGATCTTTTTACAATATTTTGTACGGCAGTTCTGACGTCCGCGAAATCATTTTTTATCCACAGTACCCGTGCCGTTCATTTACAGAAATTGACCGTAATTATGGTAATTGAAATAATTTTTGAAGTAATCTTTAATAAAATGAAAGAATAATATACAATTGTTGCATAAAATCATGCTCTCGTTAAGTTTATCGGCTTTTTACACGCCGATTGAAAATTTTCAAAATGGCGGCGGCTTACAATATTATTTCTTGACACTGTTAGATATTAACGCTACGATTGGCTGAAGTTTGACAGGCGAGTAGGCGGGGTTGACTATGGATTTATCGATAATTTAATCTAGAATATGCATCAAGTTTTGCAACTTAAGTAAACAGATAATAACTCGCTGAAAAACTCGGCGATTTGGATTTCGCCCGGAGGCGATAATTAAGCGAAGTGGCCGACTTTAAAGCGACGATATCGCTCAAATCGCCTTGTAGGCTGATCCCTGAGTAAGCATATCCCATTCAAATTAAATTCTTTAGTCAGGATCAAAGTATCATACATTTATTATGTACTCTTTAATTAAACATTTGTTTTCTGTTAAATTGATTTTGACTAATGAAATTATTTGCTTCTTATTAACATCCTTAACTTTTTGCCGGATATATCTTTTTGCCATTCCTCACCACAAACCCTTTCGGCGGGGGATACCAATTCATCGAATTTGCTTGTTTACATCTTGAATTTGGCTGAAAATGAAGTAGCAAATAAGATTTAAGCAATATTCACCTTAAACTTGAATCTAAATGGTTTTCAGAAACCAGTGTTCACTTGGTGTTTACATTTTCTTTCGAAACATAAATAACCAAAACAAAAATTGCCGCATTTATTGAAAATGTGACTGCAAAAATCTTTGTTTTGTGTAATTGAAATAAAATAGGTTCTTTTCAGGATAGTTAAGATTCACATGTTTGCTTTTTGCAGAGTTAATACAGTAAGAACTTGTTTCTCTTTCCAGATGAAGATGATTCAGAGAAAAAATTAAGCAGCCATCAGAAGAAAAGGTAGGTCCATCTTCTTTGTGCATTAATAGAAATAAACCTAAAACTATGCTATTCTCAGCATCAATTTTATGCAATTAGTTATTCTACATTGTATAAATTAATAACACAAATAGTAATATTAATCCAGCTTCACTCCTAATTTTGTGAAAATAAAGGAGGATTTTTTTTTTAACTGATGTTGTTTTTTTCCACGAATGACAACAAAGTACATATTGTCACTGTTTTACATTATCACTGTTTTTATTTTCAGGTTTAAGAAAAGGCTTGAAAAGGCAGAAATACGTAAAAAAGAGAAAATTGAAAAACTGAAAAGCAAGGAAGCTGCAAGAAGGAATTCTATAAACAAGCAACCAAACCAGTTATCAAATGCACAACAAAACAAGGGAAAATCACAGCAGAAAGGAGCTGGAAAACAAAATGGAAAGAATGCAAAGTTTCAGCAGAATCTGCAGAAAACACAGAAGAGGAAGTTAGAAGATGATTCTGACGAAGAATCAGAGTCAGATGGTTTGTAGTTCTAATATACTGTTAAAAAGGTTAATTTTACATTGCAGAAATTTCTGAGATTTTGCAATTGGAAAATATTCATAAAATAAGTTCTGCATAAGTTTTAGCAAAAGAGTACGTACTGTGAAATATGATCGTTGACATACCATCGGTTTCTCAACCCATATCTTATCAGTAATTGTTAGCAGCTTTTTAGCCCACCATCATCAGATGGTGGGCTATTCAAATCACTCTGCGTCCGTGGTCCGACGTCCGTCCTTCCGTTAACAATTTCTCGTTATCGCATCTCCTCAGAAACTACCAGGGGGATTTTGACCAAACTTTGTCAGAATGATGTATTGGTACCCTAGTTGTGTCCCCCTGAAAATCAGACTGGTTCAACAATTCTTTAGTGAGTTATGACCCTTTGTTTATTTCTATAATTTACATAGATTTATATAGGGAAAAACTTGAAAATCTTCTTGTCCAAAACCACAGAGCCTAGAGCTTTGATATTTGGTATGAAACATCATCTAGTGGTCCTCTACCAAAATGATTCAAATTATTTCCCTGGGGTCTAATATGGCCCCGCCCCGGGGGTCACATGGTTTATATAGACTTATATAGGGAAAAACTTTGAAAAACCTCTTATTCAAAAACGCAGGGCCTAGGGCTTTGATATTTTGTATGCGACATTATCTAGTGGTCTTCTACTAAGATTGTTCAAATTATTCCCCTAGGGTCAAATATGGCCCCGCCCCGGGGGTCACATTTTTTACATAGACTTATATAGGGAAAAACTTTGAAAATCTTCTTGTCCAAACCACAAAGCCTAGGGCTTTGGCATTTGTAATGTAGCATCATCTAGTGGTTCTCTACCAAGTTTGTTCAAATCATCCCCTAGGGTCAATTATGGCCCTGCCCTGGGGGTCACATGGTTCATATAGACTTATATAGGGAAAAGCTTTTAAAATCTTCTTGTCAATAACCTACAACATTCAAGTTTGGACCACCTGTATGGTTTTGAGTGGCAAGATGAACCTTGACACGAGTTGACCTTGATTTTGACCTAGTGACCTACTTTCACATTTCTGTAGCTACAGCCTTCAAATTTGGACCACATGCATAGTTTTGTGCACTGAAAAAAACTTTGACCTTGATATTGACCTAGTGACCTACTTTCACATTTTTGAAGGTACAGGCTTCAAATTTGGACCACATGCATAGTTCTGTGTTCCGAAATAAAATTTGACCTTGATTTTGACCTAGTGACCTACTTTCACATTTCTCGAGCTACAGCCTTCAAATTTGGACCACATGCATAGTTTTGTGTTCCGAAATGAAATTTGACCTTCATTTTGACCTAGTGACCTACTTTCACATTTCTCAAGCTACAGCCTTCAAATTTGGACCACATGCATAATTTTGTGTACCGAAACAAACTTTGACCTTTACATTGACCTAGTGACCTACTTTCACATTATTGAAGATACAGGCCTCAGATTTGGACCACATGCATAGTTCTGTGTTCCAAACTAAAATTTGACCTTGATATTGACCTAGTTACCTACTTTCACATTTCTCGAGCTACAGCCATCAAATCTGGACCTCTTGCATAGTTTTGTGTACCGAAATGAACTTTGACCTTAAGATTGACCTAGTGACCTACTTTCACATTTCTGTAGGTACAGGCTTCAAATTTAGACGTACATGCATAGGATTGTGTACCGAAGCAAACTTTGACCTTGACATTGACCTAGTGACCTACTTTCACATTTTTGAATATACAGGCTTTAAATTTGGACCACATGTATAGATTTGTATTCTGAAGTGTAATTTGACCTTGGTTTTGACCTAGTGACCTACTTTCACATTTCTAAAGCTACAGCCTTCAAATTTGGACCACTTGCATAGTTTTGTGTACCAAAATAAACTTTGACCTTAAGATTTACCTAGTGACCTACTTTCAAATTTATCAAATTACAGCCTTCAAACTTGATGCACATGCATAGTTTTGTGTATACAAAGAACTTTGTCCTTGAAATTGATATAGTGACCTACTTTCACATTTCTCAAGCTACAGGTTTTGAATTTTGACCACATGCACAGTGTTTTGTACGGAAATGAAATTTGACCTTGAGCTAGTCAATAAGTCTTAAAATTTTGGAATTCTCAAAAATGGCACATTGGTGGGTGCCAAGATCACTCTGTGATCTCTTGTTACTTTTTATGCCCCAGAAGGGAGGCATATTAGTTTTCAACTGTCCGTCCGTTAGTTCGTTAGTCACAACATTAACTTTTTGCATGAAGTCACTTTACTCGCGAACCACTGCACCCAGGACCTTCAAACTTCACGTGCTTATAGTACTTATTGAGTACATCACCCCTACTGACTTTGGGGTCACCAGGTCAAAGGTCAAGGTCACAGGGGCCAACGTTAACTTTTTGCATGGAGGCACTTTACTCGCGAACCACTGCACCCAGGACCTTCAAACTTCACATGCTTATAGTACTTATTGAGTACACCACCCCTACTGACCTTGGGGTCACCTGGTCAAAGGTCAAGGTCACAGGGGCCAACGTTAACTTTTTGCATGAAGGCACTTTACTCGCGAACCACTGCACCCAGGACCTTCAAACTTCTTTTGCTGATAGTACTTATTAAGTACACCACCCCTACTGACTTTGGGGTCACCAGGTCAAAGGTCAAGGTCACAGGGGCCAATGTTAACTTTTTGTGTGAAGCACTTTACTCACGAACCACTGCACCCAGGACCTTCAAACTTCACATGCTTATAGTACTTATTGAGTACACCACCCCTACTGACTTTGGGGTCACTAGGTCAAAGGTCAAGGTCACAGGGGCCAACGTTAACTTTTTGCATGAAGGCACTTTACTCGCGAACCACTTCACCCAGGACCTTCAAACTTAACATGCTGATAGTACTTATTGAATACACCACTCCTATTGACTTTGGGCTCACCAGGTCAAAGGTCAAGGTCACAGGGGCCAACGTTAACTTTTTGCATGAAGGCACTTTACTCGCGAACCACTTCACCCAGGACCTTCAGACTTTACATGCTGATAGTACTTTATGAGTACACCAACCCTACTGACTTTGGGGTCACCAGGTCAAAGGTCAAGGTGCTGCGGGGGCATTTGTCACCATTAGTGACAGCTCTTGTTTTTTGATAGTTTCTTATTACAGTAAACAATTTTCTTTGATAAAAAATGTGATCTTAATCAATCAGATGTTGATAATTATGTCTCCCCCAGGAGACATATTGTTTTTGCCCTGTCCGTTCGTCCGTCCTTCCGTCCGTCCGTCCGTACGTACGTCACACTTCATTTCCGAGCAATAACTGGAGAACCATTTGACCTAGAACCTTCAAACTTCATAGGGTTGTAGGGCTGCTGGAGTAGACGACCCCTATTGTTTTTGGGGTCACTCCGTCAAAGGTCAAGGTCACAGGGGCCTGAACATGGAAAACCATTTCCGATCAATAACTAGAGAACCACTTGACCCAGAATGTTGAAACTTCATAGGATGATTGTACATGCAAAGTAGATGACCCCTATCGATTTTGGGGTCACTCCATTAAAGGTCAAGGTCACAGGGGCCTGAACATTGAAAACAATTTCCGGTCAGTAACTTGAGAACCACTTGACCCAGAATGTTGAGACTTAATAGGATGATTAGTCATGCAGAGTTGATGACCCCTAACGATTTTAGGGTCACTCTGTCAAAGGTCAAGGCCACAGGGGCCTGAACATGGAAAACCATTTCCAATCAATAACTTGAGAACCTCTCGACACAGAATGTTGAAACTTCATAGGATGATTGTTCATGCAGAGTAAATGACCCCTATTGTTTTTGGGGTCACTCCGTTAAAGGTCAAGGTCACAGGGGCCTGAACATTGATAACCAGTTCCGATCAATAACTTGAGAACCACTTGACCCAGAATGTTGAAACTTCATAGGATGATTGAACATGCAGAGTAGATGACCCCTATTGATTTTGGGGTCAGTCTATTAAAGGTCAAGGTCACAGTGGCCTGTTCATGTAAAATCATTTTTTGGAAATAACTTGAGAACCACTTTACCTACAATGTTGAAACTTAATAGGATGATTGGATATGTAGAGTAGATGACCCCTATTTATTTTAAGGTCACTTGATCAAAGGTCAAGGTCACAGGAGCCTGAACAGTGACTTGAGAACCACTAGGCCAAGAGTGTTGAAATTTAACGGGATGACTGGACATGCCAAGTAGATGATCCCTATTGCAGCCAACCATCAGTGTCTCTTTGACTTTCGCTCCTGACCCCTAATGACTTCTTGCCTATAGGACTTTGCATTGGGGGAGACATGCGCTTTTTTACAAAAGCATTTTCTAGTTATTCAGCTGTCCTTGACTGCCAACATTTCATGTATCACATTTATAAAAACATAATATGCAAATATTTCCTCAGGCTTATTGTCTACTTCCCACATTTCGTGAAAAGTTTGTGACACAAAAATGTTCATTTAATATTTGAATTGCAAAATAAGATAGGTACAATTATTCAGACATCTATCTCTATTTATACTGCACCACACCCTTAAGGCCTAGGGTTTCATCAGTTACTGAAATGGTAGGGGGAAGTTGCAGAGTAAAGGGGGTCAAGGGGTCCTTCCAGTTAGAACTTAATTTGCTACAGGAAAAGTAGCTAGGTTTTCAGACATCTATAGAAGGGGAGATCCCACCCCCCAGCTCTTAATGATACCCCGGCACCCTTCTTGGTATGACATTCAGGTAAATCTTGACATTCTTACAAGTATTCTAATGTTTGAATGTTATAGTAAATGAGCCAGGCTGCCTAGCTAAATAAAAAGATCGCAGGTCTGTGAATTGTGACAGTGGGATCATGAGTTTGATCCCAAGGCGAGATGTATGTTTGCTTTGACAGTTTTATAGAAAATATCTTGTCTGAAATATTGGTCATATACTTCCGTTTCATGTGGAGAAGTTGGCACTCACATGTGTAGAAATTGTTCGTACTGGTACAAAACCCAGGAACAGTGGCTAGATTAACTGCCCCTTATCACTGATATAATGCTGAAATATGGTGCTAAACACCAAAAATAGATAAATAAATAAATAATGATTTAAATGAAAATATGTTCACGCTTCGGATTTATTTTAGATGACTCTTCAGATGAAAGCGAAGATGAGATAATGGACACTGCACCAGCTGGAAAATCCAAACAGTTAATGGTATGTGACAAGGTTTTTGTACCACAGCCAAACTTGCTTTCCTTATAAACAAGGAAGAGGGGAAGTGTGACTGTGCTGTGCGATGAAATCGTTTTTGCCCCATTTGGAATCAGCTCTTCCATGAATGGATCCTATATTGTTACTGACAATTTATGCACTTTGGCAAACAGCTTGTTCATATCAAAGAGACGTTTTTTTCTGCCGTCACCTATGGATGGTTATATTTCCATTCGCTTAAATCTTTCTATTTTGTTTGGATAAAAAAAGACTGTGTAAGCAGCACTGATGCAATGATGTGAAGGGGGTGAGACTTTCTGTATTAAAAGGAATCTTAAAATTTTTGTAGAAACTTACAGTACTCTGTATCATTGATTGTAGAATTTTATTATTTGAAAACACCACAATTTGCTATTGTTTATTTAATTTTCTGTATCAATTTTATAGTTATGTGAAAGCAAAAATTTTACACTTCATGACTGACAGTACAAAATCTCTCTGCAAAATCTCTCTGGACATTTTAAGTTACCCTTTCTGAGCTCCACGAAATTGCACACATGTAATGTTATTGTATCTAATACAGTTCAGAAACAAAATGGCTCCGCTGAGAGAATTCTTTTGAAATTGGCAACCGAAATTTCAAATTTTAAAAGAAAAGAACATTTACTAGGGAATTGATCCTTGCGACAAAAATCGGGATTTACCCCTCTACGGTAACATGCGATATACCGAATGAGATATATATGATCAAATTAAAAAATGTGTACTTCCGGCACGTGCACAGAGCGTCTGACTTCAGATATTTTGCAAGAATACGCTTTTTCCTTGTGCATAATAAGCGTCCACATAACTTGTCCGAACCGCAACGTCTTGCACATCAGTACAACTATGGATATATGGTATATATACATGAAGTGTGCACTTGTTAATAAAAGCACCTAGTGAGCACAATTCATATAAATAAATACACCTCTCCGGAGGGTGCTCCTAACCAAGAGGCAGAAACTACCTGGAATACAATACAATATGGGCAGTGTTATTTTTATTCCAAAATTTACCTTGAAATTTATAGGGAATCGATCCTACGCGTAGTGATGAAAATCGGGATCGGTCCCTCTACAGTAAGATGCGATATACCGAATGAGATATTTACTATCGAATTAAAAATATGCATCCTTCCATGCTGTCATTAGACAGTTTCAAATGTTATGGGATGAGTTGAAGTCGAATCGATTCCCGATTGAGGAAGTGCCTCATTTCATATTATTTATAGCTAACACTCTTTTCTGATAGTAAAAATTAAAATTGAATCAACAGAACTATATTTAAAGTTCACAAGTAATTTGACCGTGTTGTTGAAAATATGAATTTGTCCTGCTTTGTAGGTCTGAATGTAGGTGTATGATTAACTTAAAATGTGTTTGCAGAATGAAGATGAAGACAGTGAGGAAGGAGATGATAGTGAGGAAGATGATGATGATGATGATGATGATGATGACAGTGATGAGTTGGGTGATGAATTTGATACTAGTCAACAGATTGATGATAATGAGGATTCAGAAGATGAAGATGATGATGAAGAGGAGGAGGAGGAGGACAGTAAAGTGAAAGGTTACACTGATGAGAACAGCTCATGGTTGAAACCAGCTGGAAAAGGGAAACAACTCATGGTAAGACTAAGGACTTAAATTTAACTATTGACTCGCAAATGGTTAAAAATAGTGAATAATAGTATACTTACACACTTCTGATTTTGGTCATATTTTGTGTACAAGTATTTATAAATACCTGAATGTTATTTGATGTAATCTTTTCTTTTTTTCTGTCTGAATTATGATTAATTTTTGCCACAAATAAAATGTTGCGTGCTTTGGTAGAGGAGATAAGTTTTAGGTTAAGGATAAATACATTACACAGGTGGTAGATGTCACTTATTTTTGCACATGTAAAATCTGTATCTCAACTTCAACAAGCTATTAAAATTAGTAAGTCTCACAGAACGTTCGACTGACAGAATTCTTATATACAACCAAAGCTACCATCTCCTAGTAAAGACTATAACAGTAAGACTTGCTATGAAAGGTCACCATTAACTCTACCTAATATGAAGCATAAACTGAATGTCTTTATTGAATTAAAGAACCACCTGTCAAAGTTTCTCGATGGTCTTCCAAAGAATGGTTGACTATATTTTACTAGTTGAATATGTGAAAGAAGAATAAGAAAAAATCATGATTTGATTTTTCAGACTGAAGACAGTGATGATGATGAGGATGATAGTGATGACATGGCTGATGAATTTGATGATGACTCTGATGAAGATGATGATGATGGTGAAGAAGATGATGATGAGGTTCAGTTCTTTTCTTGAATAGAAAATATTTATGCAAACTAAATGTTTTTCAGTTGTTGTGTTAGTTTTAGGCAAAAGGTCTTAGTGTTTGATATTTGTTTAAAAGAATTTTTTGTCAGGGAATCAAACATTAAGATCAATCAACCTAGTGATGTTTCTGAAATTTGTTAGGAAAAAACCTCCCTTTATTTCATATTTAGTTTAAAACAAATGAAATTAGTCTTGACTTTTAGAATCAGAATGTACAGTTTATTACATAAGGTAGTATAAGGTAGGTTCTGAAAATAACATTTTTCTCTTAATAGATGTTGCCAGTTGAAAAAGCTGCCAAGAAATTAAAGAAGAAGGAAAAGAAGGATAAGTAAGTGTCTTTAATTTTGAAAAGGTCTTGCATCCAGTTTTTTGTCAAATTGTTCAAAGGAAGTCTGTACCTTTAATAAAGCTTGAAAAGATATTGCCTCCAGGTTTGTATCAAATTATTCAAAAAGAAGTCTGCACATGTACCTGTCTGTACTTGTGTCTGTACTAACCATGACATCTATGCTTTTGCTAAAGTAATTGGAATTGACCAGAAGTAATGTTGCAGTCTTAGACCGGTATGCAGTTCATAACATTGGAATCAGATTATGAATTATTGAAGGCCATCAAGAGATTTGTTTCCTGACTTAGCACGGTTCAGAGTTCAGATGTGCAGGAATTGAATATCTAAGCGACTGAACAATGAACCATTGTAAATTAGATGGTAAACCACAAGAAGGCCTCAGTTGTTTTACATGCTCATTAATATATTTTTCTAAAAATTATGCTAGCTTCATTATAATTTATGGAAGTAGTAATAAACGGGACGCCAGGCGGAGAATTAACGTTGTAATTGAAGTCCTAAATTAAATGATCTCTTGCGCGCCATCAACCATTGTTTATGGTAGAATATACATAGTTTTACCTTCTTTGTTTAAAGTCAATATGTGCCATGCAAGAATGTAAGTTTTACAATAAGGAACAGGATTTGGCTGTTTGTTTCATTGTATCTGTTATTTGACAGGAAGCTTGCTGAAGAAGAACTTCAAACAAACATAGCACAGACAGAGAAATACACACTGCCCAGTGGACAGGAAATAGAAAAGGAAGATATCCTTTAGTTTGTCATATTGCCATAGTTACTGTGTCTACACACATAACCAGCTTTTTTACAAAATTTCTCTTATGTCTCTTTTCATTTCTTTTATTGGGAGGAGTTAGATGAGGGGGTGGGGTGGGGGGTCAGAAATTTAGAGCAGTGGTGAACAGGAATTTATGTGCCATTTGGGAGCGCAATTTTGTATTTTTATGAGATTTGCTATATTTCCAGGGTCCTCATGCCTTCTATAATTGTTAATGGATGTAAGTGGATATTGATAAGAGGAAAGAACAGATTTGAATAATTTTACTGGCTCATTCAGGTTACTTAGGTAGATGTGTACTGTTCAGTTACCAATATGTCTGTTGATAATCAAATAATGTCTTTGTCTTCAGTCCAAAATTGAAATTAAATCCCAGTGAAAATGTAAAGTGCCCAGTCATTTATGTTCACAGTTCAAAATCAAAAATTGTATATCCCCAAGAAATAGCCACTTTTTCTTAAACCCAAAATTTTGAGCCCACCACCATTTTACAGTATTACCCTGAAGTTTTGTATTAAAATGCCTTAACTGCTTTTTACCTGCCACATCACCAGATCTGGCTATGGTTCAGCACAGAATTAAAGATGTTATGCATGTATTGGCTGATTTTAAAGAAAGAAGAGAAGAGGGAAAGTAAGATTTTATCTTATTTTTGTTAGTATCCGTGGCAACATAATTTATGTATATTGTTGATAAATCTAAAGACCAATCATTACTGGATAAATGTACTTTCATTATTTCAAGTCTTTAGCCAGAAATTTTGATATCACTCTTATTTTTATGCCCCCGAAGGGAGGCATATTAGTTTTCAACTGTCTGTCCGTTCGTTAGTTTGTTCATTCATTCGTCACGTTAACTTTTGCATGAAGGCACTTTACTCGCGAACCACTGCACCCAGGACCTTCAAACTTAATATGCTGATAGTACTTATTGAGTACACGACCCCTACTGACCTTGGGGTCACCAGGTCAAAGGTCAAGGTGCTGCGGGGGGCATTTGTCACCATTAGTGACAGCTCTTGTTTCTAAAATTCCTTTTGCCCTGTGGACATTTATATAAATTTTGATGAGCCTTGGTATGAATATTACTTACATAATCACTGCCAGTAGTCTCTGTAAAGTTTCATTAGCATATGTACATTATAAACAAAGTTGAGTGAAATATTGCCTATAAATAGCTTGTAGCAAGACTGAGGTTGCGATTGCGTGCACAGGAGCACTGGGATCTAGGTCAAGGTCACTGTTTCTAAAAGTTGAAGAAAACTGTGTCTACTCAATTGCACAAGTAAGAATGAATAGAATAAAATTTAACTTCCACCGTAGGAATCTTAAATGGCCAAGGTCAAGTCAACTGGGAGTTACTAAGCAGAGGGGATCTAGTACGTCCTCCCAATTAGCACTAAAGAAGGGGAGATTCCTCATAACTTCCCTCTTCCCCAGCACTCGACGAAACCACCGCTAAATATAGAAGAAACAGTGTCCACATATAATTCCTTTTAAGTAAAGATGATACAACGGGTAGCTTATATTGAGACTAAGGTTAGGATTACATATGGAGCCAGTGAGTTCAAGATTAGGGCATATCTACTAAATATAAAAGAAATGGTGTAAATACAGTAGGTAGCTCATATTTAGAGCTTATATCAAGACCAAAGTAAGGATTGCATATGAAGCCATATCAATTCCTCTCACTGTTACTACTTAATGAAAAAAGCTTGCTAATTAATTAGAATAGAGGCATTTAGTTGCATTTGTATTAATGTAGAATAATTTGCAGCCCAGAAAATCCTTTGTGAAATTTTCGCATCTTTTATTATCATTATAAAACCTTGTAATAAAGAAATCAGTTCAACACGTATACAGTGAAATATGATATAATTTGTTTGCTAATGTTACAGGTCAAGACATGAGTATCTTGGACAGCTGAGAAAAGATTTATGCATGTACTACAGTTACAATGAATTTCTCATGGAAAAGTTGATGAGCATTTTCCCAGCAGAGGTATGACATTGTTAGGTCTATTTTTATCAGTACAGGAAATGTTAACACAAAATTTGCAGTTTTAACCATTACGATGCTGGACACAATTGATTCTGCCTTTGCGACCAGTGTAGATCATGATCAGCCTGCACATCCATGCAGTCTGATCATGATCTGCACTGTTCGCTTTTTAGCCAGTATCCTTTTAGGAAGCACCCCTTTTAGCAGTTAATGGTACTGTCCAAATTGGAAGATGTTCATTATAGAAATTTAGCAGGGTAAGGGTGGATTATTTGAAGAGCAGAAGAGATATTACTGTCTTCTGTTACCCAATTGAAAAACCATCTGATATTGAAATGAGTTTAGTATGTTATGATGTAACATATGCATAAAGGCTGTGTCATTATTTCTGTGTGTAAATCCTGCATAAGTTACTGTAAAATCATCATATTTCAAACAGGAGTAAATGTACATAATAATACCCTGAAATCCCGAAAATAAGCCGGTTTTGAAAATAAGCTGGTCTCAAAAATAAGCCACCATTTCACTACAGGCAAAAAGGGCTCATAAATTAGCCGCACTCAAAAATAAGCCGTCCACTTTTTGTATCAGAAATAGTATCAGTAATCTTGTTAGGACACCATATAAGATAGCAAAAGTTACCAACCTGTGCATAGCAGAATGGTTAAATTGATAACACAATGCAGTTATCAGTTAGCATCGGATTATTTCATTAAGAAATTGTAATAAAACAGGTATGACAGAAGTTTAAGTATTTGCTGACGTCAATGTTTTTACCAAAAAGCAAAAAGTATGACATCTGCAATATTCTGGTACTCGAAAATACGCCGGTTTTTAAACAGTTACAAGATATATGTACTCAAAAGTTCGCCGGACTCAAAAATAAGCTGGTCTCGATAATAAGCCACCAAATCCTTACGAAAATTTAAAATAAGCCGCAGCTTATTTTCGGGATTTCAGGGTATGCTAGATTCGTCAGTTATAAATTGATTTTGGCTAGTTTTACAGACAACTATCCATATATGCAGTAGTTTTGTTCTTCACATATAAACAACTGAATTTAGACTAAAAGTCATGTTATCTTTTCTTCACAAAGAGTATTTACCTTGCCACTGGCTCAGTGGCCACTGGTTTGTAAATAATTAAAATGAAAATTTTTCAGATTGCCCAAACATGGGTATTTGGTTTCTGTTAAAACTGGTAGAATTTTAGCAAATGTTAAGACTATAATCATGCATGGCTTAGAAAGTAGACAAACTGTAAGGTTAAGCATTTAGAAATGTTAAGCATAAAATTGTAGAAAAGACCATTGATTAATAAGATCCCAAGTTTTGAATTTGAAGTGTTCAGTTAACACTGTAGTGGGCGTTGCATTTAGATTTAAAATAAAATGATTGAATCTGTCTAAATTATTTACTAGATTGTTGACTTCTTGGAGGCTAATGAAGTTCAAAGACCTGTTACTATAAGAACCAATACATTGAAGACAAGAAGGAGAGATCTGGCACAGGCCCTGATCAACAGAGGGGTCAATCTAGACCCTATTGGAAAATGGTCTAAAGTTGGATTGGTCGTCTATGATTCACAGGTTCCTATAGGTAAGAACTATGGTGTTTACTCATTTAGGTCACTGTGGAAAACTGTTACGTATAATCTGATCTTGGAGGCTGAGGTCTTTAAACTCAGTTGCCTATTTGGTTGTTTCTGTGCACAGGACTGTGACAGGAGGATGAGCAATTGTAAGGCTAGTTTCTGAGACTAAAAGTTTTGAAGCCAGGGATCAGCCTAGGTCAAAATTTTAGGGAGAAGTGACTTCTCCCTCCACAGAATTTAGGGAGAAGTTGAGAAATTTAAGGAGAAGAATCGGCATAGCATTCAGTTTCTTGCCCATATATATCCACTTTCTGTGGGTCTAGCTGTAACTTATAAACAGTAAATATTTAAGGAAATTGATTCTTGCATTATCATTTTCATGAATTTCTAAATAAAGTATAAACTTAGCTATGAAAAAGTCGCCTTTAAATTTTTATCCGAAATTTACATGTCCGAAATTAGTAAATTTAACAGGTGCACGATCAAAACGGCGTGAAAATTTTCATTAATGTTTCGATTCTCGTACTTTTATAATGCCCGATTTTTGCACCAATTTGTTCAGATTTATACATTTAATGTATTCATTTATTATTTTTTTCGAAAATAATACCAAACTCGTAGTTAATGGCGATCTTTTTACAATATTTTGTACGGCAGTTCTGACGTCCGCGAAATCATTTTTTATCCACAGTACCCGTGCCGTTCATTTACAGAAATTGACCGTAATTATGGTAATTGAAATAATTTTTGAAGTAATCTTTAATAAAATGAAAGAATAATATACAATTGTTGCATAAAATCATGCTCTCGTTAAGTTTATCGGCTTTTTACACGCCGATTGAAAATTTTCAAAATGGCGGCGGCTTACAATATTATTTCTTGACACTGTTAGATATTAACGCTACGATTGGCTGAAGTTTGACAGGCGAGTAGGCGGGGTTGACTATGGATTTATCGATAATTTAATCTAGAATATGCATCAAGTTTTGCAACTTAAGTAAACAGATAATAACTCGCTGAAAAACTCGGCGATTTGGATTTCGCCCGGAGGCGATAATTAAGCGAAGTGGCCGACTTTAAAGCGACGATATCGCTCAAATCGCCTTGTAGGCTGATCCCTGGCCTCAAACTGCGTGGTTATGCTAGCTGGCTTGAAATCACTAACCCTGCAATGCAGATGCTTGATTTTGAGATCGGTCAAAGGTCAAGGTCACAGTGAGTGACCTGGAACAGTTTCTGGACGATAACTTGAGAAGGCTTGGGCCTATGATCACGAAACTTAATAGGGAGGTTGATCATGACAGCAGATGATTTCTATTGATTTTGAGATCAGTAGGTCAAAGGTCAAGGTCACAGTTACTCGGAACAGTAAAACAGTTTCCGGACGATAGCTTGAAAAATGAAACAGATTACTGAATGCATCAAGGGGGGCATTTCGTGTTCTACGGCTCTTGTTCTGTCTTAATGTATTAAAATTATCATTTTCAGGTGCCACACCAGAGTATCTTGCCGGCCACTATATGTTACAGGGTGGGTCTAGTTTTCTGCCAGTGATGGCGTTAGCACCACAGGAAGGGGAGAGAATTCTTGATATGAGTGCTGCTCCAGGTGGCAAAACTACATATATAGGTATTGTATGAAAGTTTCCTGTAGCAGACGAAAAATAGTGAACAAGGCTACTGCTACAACTCTAGTGAACAATTTCCGACATCAAGTCATCTCTACTTAGAATTTCAAAATGAAGGAAAAGGACCACTTTGTCCCAGCAAATAACTAGGCTTTGAATTTGTACATTTCAACAACTGAATAAACTGAATTCAAACAGAAGTACTTTTGTTGAACAGTTTCCTTATTTGAATATACTTGTAAAATTATTATATAATTATAACATATTATTTATTGTACCCCCCGACAACAAAGTTGTAAGGGGGGGTATACTGGTTTCAGGTTGTCTGTCTGTCTGTCTGTCCGTCTGTCCGTAGACGCAATCTTGTGCGCACCATCTCTCCTTATCCCCTTGACAGAATTTAATGAAACTTCACACAAGTGATCAGTACCAACAGTAGTTGTGCATGGGGCATGTTAGGTTCTTTTAGAAAAAAAAATTGCAGAGTTGTGGGACTTTGTTTTTTGTTACTATACTATATACATAGACACAATCTTGTGCGCACCATCTCTCCTCATCCCCTTGACACAATTTAATGAAACTTCACACAAGTGATCAGTACCAACAGTAGTTGTGCATGGGACATGTTAGGTTCTTTTAGAAAAAAAAATTGCAGAGTTATGGGACTTTGTTTTTTTGTTACTATACTATATACATAGACACAATCTTGTGCGCACCATCTCTCCTCATCCCCTTGGCACAATTTAATGAAACTTCACACAAGTGATCAGTAACAACAGTAGTTGTGCATGGGGCATGTTAGGTTCTTTCAGAAAAAAAAATTGCAGAGTTATGGGACTTTGTTTTTTTGTTACTATACTATATACATAGACACAATCTTGTGCGCACCATCTCTCCTCATCCTCTTGACACAATTTAATGAAACTTCACACAAGTGATCAGTAACAACAGTAGTTGTGCATGGGGCATGTTAGGTTCTTTCGGAAAAAAATTTTGCAGAGTTATGGGACTTTGTTTTTTTGTTACTATACTATATACATAGACACAATCTTGTGCGCACCATCTCTCCTCATCCTCTTGACACAATTTAATGAAACTTCACACAAGTGATCAGTAACAACAGTAGTTGTGCATGGGGCATGTTAGGTTCTTTCAGCGACAAAAATTGCAGAGTTATGGGACTTTGTTTCTTGTTAACATACTATGTACATACAGTCTGCATATGCAATTTTGTGCCTGCCTAATCTACCAAACCCTTGCACACAATTTAATGAAACTTCACACAAGTGATCAGTACCAACCCTAGTTGTGCATGGTGCATGTTACATTCTTTTAGATAAATATTCTGCATAGTTATGGGACTTTGTTTTTTGTTACTATACTGTATACATACAGTCTATATATACATACAGTCCACATAATTATGCAATCTTGTGTGCGTCAAATTGCAATGTACTGTGTCAGTGCATGCGGGGGGGGTACATTCATCACCTTTAGTGATAGAGCTCTAGTTCTATTTGCCTTGTATACTAAAAGATGTAAGTGTGCCAAGTTATTATGAAGTTAAATATAGTTTTAGGAAGGTGAGAATGTCTATTGGTCAGCCTTTAGATTTTATTCACTTAATTAATATTCATTAAAATTAAATGTGTATTGTTTAAGCTGCCTTGATGAGGAACACAGGTATGTTGTTTGCCAATGATGCCAACAAGGACAGGTCTAAAGCCATTGTTGGAAACATCCACAGAATGGGTATAACAAATACTGTTGTGTCAGAATACGATGGTCGTCAGTTCCCAGAGGTAAATTACAACACACTTATTTTGATAGTGATACTACTGTTTGCAAATCAAATTGCCCTTTCACCCTTTTTTTAAATCGATAGACTTTTACCTTTACGTCACTAAAGCAGCGATGCTGAAGCTATTTTTGGATATCGTCTGTACAGGTAACTCCGCCTTCTATAGTATTTTTTTTCCGATACGGGTAAAAAGGACACTGAATGAACTTGTTTACATTGGCTGCATGACCGAGAATTTTACAAAACAAAATGCTGATTTAGATATCGTTGGAACGGAATGTAACAGATGTACTAATCTTCATTTAAATTTTAAATGAAAGTTGCCACAATGCACGCTATATTTAGGTGGTGCGGATGTGAAAAAAACACCCTCTTATACTTTATGTAGACATTTTCTGCCAAAATTTCAGTACCTTTTGATGCAGACTTATATCTCGTGTTTAGCTTTCACAATAATTATTAAACATGACTGACTTGTGGCCGAGTTGTTGGATTCGCGCATCATTGTTTAAAGGGCATAAGTTCAATACCCGGAACCGACAGTGCCTCTTTAGTTGAAAAAAGTTGGTAATTTCTTACGGAATATGTGAGTCTTAGTCTAACTAATTTGATGCGATCCTAGGAAACCAGTTATTTTCTTTGCTCAGAAGAAAATGTCTTTGCTGCCGATTTGGGTTTAAATGCTGATTTTGTTGCGAATATTAATTATGTCTCCCCCAGGAGACATATTGTTTTTGCCCTGTCCGTCCTTCCGTCCGTCCGTACGTCACACTTCATTTCCGAGCAATAACTGGAGAACCATTTGACCTAGAACCTTCAAACTTCATAGGGTTGTAGGGCTGCTGGAGTAGACGACCCCTATTGTTTTTGGGGTCACTCCGTCAAAGGTCAAGGTCACAGGGGCCTGAACATTGAAAACCATTTCCGATCAATAACTAGAAAACCATTTGACCCAGAATGTTGAAACTTCATAGGATGATTGGCCATGAAGAGTAGATGACCCCTATTGATTTTGGGGTCACTCCGTCAAAGGTCAAGGTCACGGGGGCCTGAACAATGAAAACCATTTCCGATCAATAACTAGAGAACCACTTGACCCAGAATGTTGAAACTTCATAGGATGATTTGTCATGAAGAGTAGATGACCCCTATTGATTTTGGGGTCACTCCGTCAAAGGTCAAGGTCACAGGGGCCTGAACATTGAAAACCATTTCCGATCAATAACTAGAGAACCACTTGACCCAGAATGTTGAAACTTCATAGGATGATTGGTCATAAAGAGTAGATGACCCCTATTGATTTTGGAGTCACTCCATCAAAGGTCAAGGTCACAGGAGCCTGAACATGGAAAACCATTTCCGATCAATAACTAGAGAACCACTTGACCCAGAATGTTGAAACTTCATAGGATGATTGTACATGCAAAGTAGATGACCCCTATCGATTTTGGGGTCACTCCATTAAAGGTCAAGGTCACAGGGGCCTGACCATTGAAAACCATTTCCGGTCAGTAACTTGAGAACCACTTGACCCAGATTGTTGAAACTTAATAGGATGATTGGTCATGCAGAGTAGATGACCCCTAACGATTTTGGGGTCACTCTGTGAAAGGTCAAGGTCACAGGGGCCTGAACATTGAAAACCATTTCCGGTCAGTAACTTGAGAACCACTTGACCCAGAATGATGAAACTTCATAGGATGATTGGTCATGCAGAGTAGATGACCCCTAACGATTTTAGGGTCACTCTGTTAAAGGTCAAGGCCACAGGGGCCTGAACATGGAAAACCATTTCCAATCAATAACTTGAAAACCTCTCGACCCAGAATGTTGAAACTTCATAGGATGATTGTTCATGCAGAGTAAATGACCCCTATTGATTTTGGGGTCACTCCGTTAAAGGTCAAGGTCACAGGGGCCTGAACATTGATAACCAGTTCGATCAATAACTTGAGAACCACTTGACCCAGAATGTTGAAACTTCATAGGATGATTGAACATGCAGAGTATTGATTTTGGGGTCAGTCTATTAAAGGTCAAGGTCACAGGGGCCTGTTCATGTAAAATCATTTTTTGGAAATAACTTGAGAACCACTTGACCTACAATGTTGATACTTAATAGGATGATTGGACATGCAGAGTAGATGACCCCTTTTTATTTTGAGGTCACTTGATCAAAGGTCAAGGTCACAGGAGCCTGAACGGTGACTTGAGAACCACTAGGCCACGAGTGTTGAAATTTAACGGGATGACTGGACATGCCAAGTAGATAATCCCTATTGCAGCCAACCATCAGTGTCTCTTTGACTTTCGCTCCTGACCTCTATTGACTTCTTGCCTATAGGACTTTGCATTGGGGGAGACATGCGCTTTTTTACAAAAGCATTTTCTAGTTCAAATTAAACTTACATGTATCAAATGGGGGCTTCAATTCCTCATTAATTAGCTTGACTATTCAAAGAATAGTCTAGCTATTCTACTCGCCCTGGCGTCGGCGTCGGCGTCACACCTTGGTTATGTTTTTGCATGCAAGTACATACAGCTATCATTTAAAGGCATATAGCTTTGAAACTTATTTATTCTTTTTCTAGGTCAATTACCAACCTCACTGGGTCAAGTTCCATAACTCTAACCTGTATTTTGAGCAAATTATGCCCCCTTTTGGACTTAGAAAATTCTGGTTGAAGTTTTACATGCAAGTTACTATCTCCAAAACTAATGCAGATATTGAATTGAAACTTCACATGTGTCTTCGGGGTTATAAAACTAGTTGATAGCACCAAGTCTCATAACTCTGACCTTCATTTTGGCCAAATTATGCCCCCTTTTGGACTTAGAAAATTCTGGTTAAAGTTTTGCGTGCAAGTACATACAGCTATTTCTAAAAGGCATATAGATTTGAAACTTATTTTTTCTTTTTCTAGATCAATTACCTACCTCACTGGGTCAAGTCCAATAACTCTGACATGTATTTTGGCCAAATTATGCCCCCTTTTGGACTCAGAAAATCCTGGTTTAAGTTTTACATGCAAGTAACTATCTCCAAAACTACTACAGATATTAAATTGAAACTTCACATGTGTCTTCCGGGTTATAAAACTAGTTGATAGCACCAAGTCCCATAACTCTGACAATGTATTTTGGGCAAATTATGCCCCCTTTTGGACTTAGAAAATCCTGGTTAAAGTTTTGCGTGCAAGTACATACAGCTAATTTACCAAAAGGCATATAGCTTTGAAACTTATTTATTCTTTTTCTAGGTCAATTACCAACCTCACTGGGTCAAGTTCCATAACTCTTAACATGTATTTTGAGCAAATTATGCCCCCTTTTGGACTTAGAAAATTCTGGTTAAAGTTTTACATGCAAGTTACTATCCCCAAAACTAATGCAGATATTGAATTGAAACTTAACATGTTTCTTCGGGGTTATAAAACTAGTTGATAGCATCAAGTCCCATAACTCTGATTTGTATTTTGGTCAAATTATGTCCCCTTTCGAACTTAAAACTCTTTTGATATTTAACATTTTGGGTAATAATTTCCTGCTTCTGTGACAATATTTCGAATAGTCGAGCTTGGCTGTCTTACGGACAGCTCTTGTTCATGTGAGAATTATCATAATTCCCCAAAATAAGAAATATCTGGAGATTTGGACTTATGCGAGTTTATAACTGGTTCTTTCCGTGAACGAAGAAAGGTTTGTAAATAACTGAAATAGTGTTTAAATGACTTCAAATAAATAGATCTAGTAGATAAATAGGCCTACACAGCAAAAAAAAACTACAAGTAATCCCCACCGAAAAAATGTAAAATAAATCACCATATCTATAATGGAGTTATATAATTTTGCGGTAGCTTGAAGGTTCATTGATACAGTAGATCTATCTTTCTATAAAACTTCATACCTTGCATGGTTGGAAATTTGGATAATAATTGTCATAACAAACAAAAAAACGCTGTTTCCGTTTGGACGTATTTGAAATATTCTGTATTCAACTTTTAAAACAACATATTTATTATCACCTTATTTTACTTTACAATGTATGCAAGTACGGCGATACTGGGCTTGACATTTCATAGACAGAGTCAGTGCATGCGCTTTGTGTGATGTCAAGATAAAGAAAAAAAGATGCATTCAACTCTTTCATGACAAGGTGAAGGAATAATTTATTGCGAATGGGACTGGTTTAACCAGTCGGGATTAATCCGAAAATAGCTTCAGCTTTTGTGATGTAAACATGCAACTCTATCAATTAAAAAAAAATTGAAAGGGCAATTTAATCTGCAAACAGTAGTACATAACTCCTTGCATTTTGATTAGTATACACAACTTGTATTGTATTTTGATAGTTATGCACAACTTTTACATGTATTTAATTGTGAAACACAAGTCTTAGCATTCTGGTCTTACTTGTATTTTGATAGTTATATATAACTCTTACTTGCATTTTGGAAGTGATACACAACTAACTTCTAAGCTGTAATGTTTTGTTCAGTTTTTCGTATTTACTGTTTAGGTGTTGAAGGGATTTGATCGTGTGTTACTGGATGCGCCCTGTAGTGGTACAGGGGTCATTGCCAAGGATCCTGAGGTGAAGATCAATAAAGATGAGACAGACATACAGAAATGTTCACACTTACAGAAGGAATTGATTCTAGCAGCCATTGATTGCTGTGACGCTAATTCTAAAACAGGAGGCTATGTTGTGTATTCTACATGCTCAGTGATGGTAGGGTCAATGTTCTTATCATCTGTAAATCTAGGGTAGTCTAAGGTGTAGATGTCTCGGTGCCTCGTCTGTAATTTAGATCAAGGATGTGGCATTGTTTGGATGTTTTATTATCAAGGGAGAAGGCTGAGAAGACTAGTAATAGAAAAAAAAAAAGATGTAGAAAGCTTCAGTAGAATCGGCAGGCTTGGGATATGAAACTTTCATTACATGTTTTTCAGTGAATTATCAGAAATATATCTGGTATTTTCACCATGAAAAATATGAAGTACATTTTTGTATACATTTCACTGTGTAAATTTATTCAAAACACAATGTGATTCCCAGTAAAATGATACTTGGGTGTGTTAAGGTAATTCTCCCTCTCCAGAGGTCTATTGTTGCTCAGTAGAAAGGAACATTGGCACATGACCAATATTAGTCTGTTTACTGTACATGTTATAGGTTTCAGCTTGCCAGCTTCACACATATTTATAAATAAGAGAACCAATCAAAAAGGGTTGACTTTCATCTGTAAACTGACATTGATTTTAAGAGTGTGTTATGTTTAACATGGTATATTTCCAGTCAGAGGAGTTTGTTTTAAAGCTAGTTAAGTTAGTTTTGTTCTTGTACTTACAAATTGCTAAATTGTACATAATACTACAGACATCATTTTTTCAAGATTTGGGCTAAACAGGCTCTTTCATTTGGGTTATGAGTCGGTGGATTTCAACTTAGAATAATGGAAATTCCAGTTCGTGAGGATTGAATTTCATTGATCGATGTAACAAAAATTAGTATCCATTAAAAGTTAGTCAGCATATATTTTATATCATGAAACTATATTTTCAGGAAATGTTTTTGTCTGGCATATACATATATGTTGTTTGTTTATTTGTAGATTGAAGAGAATGAGTGGGTAATAGATTATGCTTTGAAGAAACGTAATGTTAAACTGGTCCCTGCAAGTCTCGATTTTGGAAAAGAAGGATTTGTTAAGTAAGTTCATCTGTTCTAATACATATTTTAGGTCATAACTTAGATACTGGGAATTGGGTCTAGCCAAATTTACTTGGGGAAATATATTTTAGTTTTGCATGCTTTGTTGGTAAATAAAACACTGTTTTGAGTTCAGATGTGTAGTAATTTAATTAATTACAGTGCATCTGAACTCAAAATCACATCTAAACTCAAACCAGTGTTTTATTTGTCAACAAAGCATGCATAACTAAAATCTGTTTCCATTCTGACATGTTAGAATTACACCAGGAAGGGATACTAATCTTGAATCCTTTTTTAGGCGAAATAGCAAAAAGTAGGACATTTTGTGAAATGTGTTTTAATCGACAAGACAATACACGATAAAATCCCTCTTTGTTTATGTAAAGGGTTAGAATTAAGAATACAACAATACTTGTGTGATCTTAAAGATTTGAGTAGATAAGCCATGAAGCTCTTATGCCTTTATGCTGTTGTTTGAAATTTGTAAGATGACTTAAGCTTACCAGGAATGGATTTTATTTTCAGTTTTGAAAAATTCCGGTTCCATCCAAATATGAAGATGACTCGAAGGTTTTACCCACACACTCACAATCTGGATGGATTCTTTGTGGCAAAGCTGAAAAAGTTTTCTAACAAGATACCTGGTAAAGAAGGTAAGTGGTTTCAAGATTGTTTTTCTCTGTTTATCATATTTTGTTAAATCCAAATGTACTAAATCCATTGCTGTCCATATGACCATGTCAAATACATGTCTACTAAGTCCATTGTTGTCCATCTGATCATGTCAAATGCATGTCTACTAAGTCCATTGTTGTCCATCTGATCATGTCAAATGCATGTCAACTAAATCCATTGTTGTCCATCTGATCATGTCAAATGCATGTCAACTAAGTCCATTCATGTCAAATGCATGTCAGCTAAGTCCATTGTTGTCCATAAGATCATGTCAAATGCATGTCAACTAAATCTATTGTTGTCCATCTGATCATGTCAAATGCATGTCAACTAAGTCCATTGTTGTCCATCTGATCATGTCAGATCCATATCTGTTAAACTTGTTGTTACCGTGTCAAAGCCAAATCTACTATTAAAATCCATTGTTGTCCATCTGATCATGTCAGATTCATATCTACTTAATTCCTTGTTATCCATCGCCCCATGTCGTTCTTGGACGATCTGTGTATGAAAAGAACTGGAACCACTGCCTTACCCTTGCATGATCGTAAGAGGCGACTAATAGGGTCTTAACACTTGGTTTTGCAGTAACCTCATGTTTTTATTTCGATGTAAATGAGATGTGGAACCAAAAGTTGTAGTCCTGTTTGGCGCCATATAACCTATACTGTGTTGGTGCGCCATAAAACCCAAATTAATAAATAAATAAATTGTTATCCATCAGTGCATTTCAATTCCTTGTTGTGTATCTGTACATGCCAGAAACATTTCTTCTAGATCCTGTGTCCCTCTGTGTCAAATCCATATGTACTTCATCCCTGGTTATCCACCTGCCCATGTCAAATCTATTTCTACAAAATCCCTTGAAATCCCTTGTCCATCCTTACTTGTCAAGTCCGTATTAAGAAATCCCTTGTTGTTCATCTGTTTGTGTCAGATACATTTCTACTAAATTCATTGTTCTTCTCTCCTCAAATCCTTACCTACTAAATATATAATATTGATGGATTTTCATGGAACTGGAGTCACATATTCACCTTGTCAGACCCTGCTCCACCAAACATAAGGTCAAGGTCACAAATCATAGCCAGTGGTTGAGTCTTGGCCATAATGCTGGGCCCATATAATCTGAAATCCTTATAGGACTTATCAGTTGCAATTTACTGCAATCTGATCAAAGCCATAAGTATGTTCAATCAAGTCTGCACAAGGTCAGGGTCACAAGTTAGATGCGGTGTTAGTCCCAAGAGAATACTTTTCTTATAACCTTATTGTGGAAACAAATATTTGATTGGATGCAGACTTAATGAATTTGCTATTTTGAACTGTTTATTTATACACGTATGTAGAATGATAATATGAATTCTTAATATGTGTATTGGTTAAGAATGTTTAACAAGTAACAGACATTGTGAAATTCTAACTTAACAATGTTTAGCAAAATTTTATAATTTAATTTATGTTTAGAGACAGAAATTTTAATAATTTCTGTATTTAAAGGACCTTTTCTGAAACTCCAAACTGTTTTACCTGTTGTGGACTTGGAAAAGAATCTGATGTTAAAATTTTTTTTCAATCTTTTAATGGATTGATAGGCTTTGAATTTTTAAGTTTAACATGTCCAAAACGTTACAAAGTGATACTGATTTCCCTTGGGTAATGGATACATTTTACTTTGACTTTATCATAGATTCCCTGTTATATATAAAACCTCAGACTTCGTATTAAAACCAAAGTGAGAATTCCATATAGTAATTAAATGAAATTGTGAAGTTTTGTAATATGATGCATCCTCTAGGACATGCATGGCTTGAATTTTATTTCTGAAGTGGTGTAATATTTATTTCTAAAACTTACCGGTACATGTTAAGTGTAAAATGCTTTATTTTACCTATGGCAAAATAAAAATGGTCAGTAAGAATCCAGAGGTCATTTGAAAATTTTGAATGAATTCAACATCTAATTAGGTATTCTTTTCCTTTTAATAAGTATCATTGGTTGGTTTTCTATGAATGAAAATAAGATTTGAAAGTATTTCAGTATTACTATGATTTTTCTCATGTACCTATTTTCAGATTCATTTTTGTTAGAGATTACATCATTTATTTATGTACCTTGGATTAAATTAAGTGTGCATTTTCTTTTCAATCTAGAAAAAAGTGGAGAAGGCTCTGTCGGAGAATTAGGAGGATTTTTCAAGTCGGAGAATGAAGATGAAGGTTTGTTCAAGCAAAATTAAGCAAAAAATTACCATTTGGCGGAAATATGTTACAACATTGTTTTTGTTAATTTATTTATTGGTAGCAGCAACATTATATTTTTACAGAGAGGTAATTAAGTCAGAGGATTCGGCTAGTAGATGGCCAGCCTTAGCTACCGTATATATAAATGTCAAATAGCCCAAATTAGTGTTGTTTTGAGGAATAAAGCCTATATGAGGCAGCAGATTAAATAAACATTATTAATATTTATGATAACGAATATTTACGATACTATTAAATATTTATGATACTATTATAGAGGACCAAGATTCATCAGTAGAGGAAACAGCTTCAGGTGAAGAGGAAAAGGAGACTGGTTCACCTAAAAAATCTAAAGACAAAAAGAAAGAAAAAGAAGGCAACCAGTCAAAAGAAGTTTCTGAATACAGTAAAGACAGTAAATCACCACAAAGACAAAATAAAAAACACAAAGGAAACCAAAATGAGAAAAATACGGACAATAAACCAAATAAGAAATCCTTTTTCTTTGCACGGAGAAAGGGGAAAGGTGGGAAAAAAGGAAATAAATCAAACTTTAAACCTGGAAAGAACAAAAAATTCAAGTCTGGAGGCCCAAAAAGATAGGGACACAGGATTTTGGTGATATTTTTAAATCTTATTAAAACTGGTAGCTAACTCGTCCAATCCTAAAATGGCTGAAGCGTGGGGAATAGCGAGTTTCCTACCTGCTAATAGCAACGGATGATCGACTGTACCATACTGATAGCTTGTTGTGAAAAAGATAAAAATCACTAAAATCTTGAAGTCGTAAGGTATGGGAATACAGATGTATGTGTATTTACAAATGAGAATGAAATTTGTGAAACATTTAAAAATTAAAAATTTGCAATGAAATTAAAACCAGATAATCTTTGTGAAAGCAGGCTTTGAAATAGAAAGGGAAAAAATTAGGATGAGCAAAAGTGAACAGTGAAGGGTAGGATAAAGGACTGTATGTGTACAGTATTTTTTGTATACTGTACATTAGCAATGGAAGTGGTTAGCATTTAATTAAGTAAAAACTTAAACCTGCGTTAGCAGTTGTCTGTATTAAGCAATCAGTCAGCTAACTTCCAAAATTGATACTTTGTTCAAATTTGAACCAGCCCAGAGTTATTTTCCCTTATTGATGGTAGACAGTTCCAACATATTTCAATTTGATTTGACTGGATTTCAGTGAAGTTACATTTTTTCACTCCTGAATTTTTATTGTTCAAAATTTTCATCTCGGTAGTTACATAATACTATATATTTTGCTTGTAATACGAATATAAAAATCCAAGAAATAATGCAGAAATGCTAAACTGATTTCTTTTTATGGCACTGTGACTTGCACTGATAAACATATAAACAATGAAAAACGAAAGTATTTTTGAGTACAGTCAAAGAATTAGACAAGTGACTTACAGCAAAACATGAACAGATTGAAGACTTCTTTAACCCTTACCCTGCTAAATATCTAAAATGGACCAGTCCATCATTCAATCTGGGCCATACCACTTATTATTCAAAGGGGTGTTCACTGAAAAATTACTGACTGAATAGCGAACAGTGCAGACCATGATCAGACTGCACGGATGTGCAGGCTGATCTTGGTCTGCACTGGTCGCAAAGGCAGAATCAATTGCCGCCAGCAGGCTAAGGGTTAAGGTTGTGGCATAAATGACAATTTTCCTGCAGATTATGGGAGCATTTGATTGACTAGACATTGCCAAGCTTGTGGCCATTATACAACTGTATGGTTTCACCATCCTCACACAAATTGCTTTGAATTAGGGATGATTGTTTGACATCATTCCTGCACTGAGGTTGATGTCCTAATTGTAAGTAAATTGTAAGTACAAGTACTTGTCCCTTTCTGTTAAGAGATTCCTTTGGAAATAAGCGTTCAACTGTGCATGGGACAGTTTTATGTTGATATTGAATGATACAGTTTCTGAGCTTTTATAAAGGGGCTGACCAGAATATAAACCTGTACTTTGCCAAAGACAGTTTTGAATAAAGTAAAGTACATTTCATTATTTTGATAATATTCCCAAGTACTATATTACTATTAAAGGAAAGTCTTAACTTTTAGAGTGCATGGAATTCAAGGCATGGATTCCCCCCACCCACTAGATATATCTACTTGTTGGTGTTTTGAAGGTATAGGAGAAACAGTAATATTATTGATTGGAAATTAGAAATTATTTGCTCATTTTCTGAAGTAATTTTAATATACTGAAAATGGTCTATTATAATATCAAATAATTTGTGTATTGCAGAAATTGTTTATGGACTGTAAAATGTGAAATTTTCCCAAGGGGTTTGTTTTTGCTATGCTCACTATATATCTATATTTGCAAAAAAAAAACTTGTGAAAGTGTCATTTTTGTACTAAATAGCCTTACTTTCACAGTTTAGCGGTATATTGCAAATATCCTGCTATACGAACTGATTTCAATTCTAGATATTGCAAACTTTTAGCCTCACGGAAATATTCCATTTTAAAGTATTTGTTAATATCATCTTGTTAATGAAATATATGTAAATAAAATTAGCATGAAATGGAAGATGATACTTGTGCTGTTTTAACTCTTTCACCTGATGGAAATAAAGATTCTATTACCCTTGTGTCATTTTGTATGGTGTAGTATTTTACATGCCATCATTTAAAACTGGAATTTTATTATATCTAATTACATTGAAGGTAAAACATGAATTTGTTTGTTTTCAAAAGTATGATAGGAATTTTATTTTCATTGTTTTGTAGTATATTTATGACGAGATACAATAGGTATAGGAAAAATTTAACCATGCAGGTGTATGTGAGGCTAGTAAAAGGTCTTGAGATAAGACGTTTGTGTTTAATAATGTTAGAAAATTCTCCCATGTGATCACATGATGTAAGTAGGAAATTTTCTGTCCTTGTCAGTCATGTGATAGGGTATCATTATCAATAAGGTCAAATTTAGAAGAAAAAAAATATCCATAAATTATCCATGTAGTTTATTAGATAGTGATAAATACACAAAGGTGGAGTATGTCAATAAGTTTGCTTTGTAGAAACTTTTTCATGGTCGTAGTAATGTATTGAAATATACTGGCGTAGCAGTATAATCTGATGGATTGCCTACTAGCTAGATTATATAAATTAAATGAAGTCATAAATCTGAAAATGACTAAATCGCACATGAACCACCAAAATCAGATTTCATATAGTAGCGTTTTTCTCATATGTTTGATGTATAAACTTTTATTAATTTTTTGTCAAAAAAAACAATGTTTTTATTATACAAAAAATGTGAAATAAGAATTGATTTTCAAAACGGGGTTTATTAGTAAAAAGAGGGAATCTGTTCAGTGCACACCTTCCGACATCACATGATTAGGGGCAGTTACATATACGTTTGCATGACTTTTCATTTGACTGCTCATTTGGTGATGTGTTGAAAAATACCGCCATTTCATCTTAATTAAATCAAGGTTTACAAATTAAATTCACAAAAAGCTCTGGAGAATAGTTCGAACCTGAATATACATGTACTTTCAGAAACAAGAAACTTAACCATCTAGTTTCATTTAACTATATGCAAGTGTTTAAGTGATTTATCGTTGGACGAAATGTTTTAGAACAATTTCACAAATAAACCACATGTGTGTTAGTCACTTTAAGGTGTCTTACAGAATTGCTATTTTATATTGGGTTGGTTGTGTTGCAGAGTTCTGTTGCAAAAGCTTTGAGGCATGAACAGCTTCTACAAAGAATTCCAGTGAAACTTCATACACAAGATAATTGTAGAGATATTTGGTCCTCGACAAAATGTGTTTATTTATGCATTGAAGTTTGTGGTACAAACTACTTTCACACTTTCAAAAGAATTCCAATAGGACTTCATACACGAGATTGCCATGAAGTATAAATGTGACTGGCCTCTTTTTTGCTCAAGGATTTGTTTCATTACTAGTATGCACCTTTGGACTTGTACAAAATACATGTACAGTACTCTGTTTAGTGTTACAAAATTTAAGTATGCTTGTTAAAAAAGTAGTCTGAATCATCTTTAGAGTCTGCTTCCTGGTAAAATCCACTAGTGACTAAGTTTACCTGTATATAGAGTTCAGATACCAGTCTGGAAATATAACCTTGCCATTGGTCAGTTTCAAAGTTGAGCTCTGAATCAACCAATCAGATTTTGGAATTTTGAGACTGGTTTCCAAACACTGTTTCATGACCAAAGACCCTAGTGTTTTGTGAGGATCTGAATCATTACTCTAGCTCCCTTTGACACTACAACTTTTAGGTAGATTTGATATGTTTTTGTTTGGTTTAATGTTACACTGACACAATTACAGGCCATATGGCAACTTTTCAGCTTTTCATGGAGGAGGAAGACCCTAGGTGCATCTTCATGCATTTTTTCAGGCGGGAACATGCACCTAGTTAGAACCACCTACCTTCAATAAGCCAGCTGGATTACTTCCACAGGTGAAAAAATTCTTTACCCCAGGCTAGGTTTTGAACCCACAGCAAAGGGCAAGTGATTCAAAGTCAGTGATCTTAATCACTTGATCATAGAGGATGCATCCTTTTAAGTAGGCACACTGTAGGCTACACATTTAAAAGAAATGACTGTGTATCATTTCACTGTTCAAAGCAAAGACCTTTAGGTAAATTTTACGCTGTAAAAGCAAATAAAGATAACAGACCACAATGTCATGTACTTTTTCAAGTTTTATTATTTGTTCCACAAAGTACATGTATTTATCACAAAATAAGCAAGCGTTGCCCTTGTAACTCGGCATAATACCAACCAGAAAATTCCAAAGTTTTGCACGAAATGCCCTAACGCAAAACTTTGAATAAGTTGCCCTTACGAAATATACAAAACTACAAAAAAAACAAAAACCAAGTATTAAATATATTAAAGTATAATGCTACTGTAAAGTGAGACATTTGCTGTTGAAGAAAAAAAACCTTTACCCTGTATTGTAAGAAATTTCCAGAATTTTGATTTTTGAACAAGAGCATTTTTCCAATGCACTAACTACTGAGGACCTATTCCTAAAATTGCAAAAAAGTTTTTACTGTAAACTGTATAAAGCAATCATATAGTTGGTGCACACCAATCCTTAGAGCACTAACACAGTCATAGATAGCATTTATATAGCTCGTGCATATAGATCTGACATATCAGTTTCACTGAAATACTCGTCTATTAAACTGCCTACTCACTGGGGCATGTCTCCAGTACAAAACACAAATTTGTTCAAGTTAAACTTGTACACTTGTCACGTATTAATCTTATATTAGGACTTCTAGAGTATTATTTTAATTATTCCTACAGAAATATTGTATATTAAACTGGCACTTGCCCATAAAGACTAATTCAAAGTAACATGAACACCAGATTTGAAGTTATAAAATCAAATTTGAAGACCAGTCTGAGTGCAGCCATACCACTGGTCAATTTCAGAAGTAAGCTTAGAATCATCCAATAAGATTCTGGAGATGCAAGACTGGTCTCCAAACTTGTTTTCATAATCTTTGAACCAGGAGTCAACACAAGGACAACAGCATACATACAAAGAATACTGTATAGTTTTTGAAAGAACAATACAAGTTTATAATACTGACAATACATGGAAAATTAATATATTTCAAAACTGGGTATAAGAAAGTCTCAGTTTATTTACATTTACACAATCCAATCTAAAACTGCAAAATTATCGCTTGTGTTCTGCACTTGCCAGATTTTCAGTATTCTTTCCCCAGAATAAAACAAGAATGAATAAGCTCTCTTGGCATAATGAACACGGCAAACTTGAGACACTACTAAGCAGGCCATTAGTGTAAAGATATAATACAAGAGAAAGAAATTAAATTATAAAGCACTTGTCTGACTCATCCCACCTATACAGCCTAAAAATTAAACTGCCCTCTCCCCAATTCAGCGATATTGAAAACAAATTTCTGAAATTCACCTGATCAAAATAATGGTACATGCAAAAGATCTACACTATTAATTTATTAAAGAAAGCTTTATTTTACCTCCACAAACCAAAATGTCATTTCTTAAGATTGAAAGAGCAATTTCATGAAATAAATTAAGCACACTTCTTGCTTTCTATCTTATCTATGTAGAATCACAGCATGTGAAGTAAGTGATTTCAATGATCTCTGATACTGTAAAATCATTTAATTTCGTGGGCATGAAATTTCGTGGTTTTGGTCAAAACGGTATTTTCATGGGGATATGAAATCGTGGATTTCAACTTTGAACATAAAATGAATGGGAATTGTACTTGTTCGTTGGGATTAAATTTCGTGGTTTGACTGAACCACGAAAATTAGTCCCCCACGAATATTAATGATTTCACAGTATTATGGCACTTGCACAACATATGGCAGTTGATTCACTAAATTCAATTCATAGCATCAGGCCATGACTGATAAAAAATACATGACAGTTAATAAACTAAATCCAATTACAGCGCAAGACCAAGACTAATTGGAAATACATGGCAGTTAATAAACTAACCCTTATTAAAAGAATTAAATTAGTTTCTCATATTTTGCAGGTATAAATTAAAACACTAGGTTGTTAAATTTGGACGTCCATTTTTGTTCCTATAATCTTCAAGGATGAAAACACAAGAAAAAATCCCAAACAAAAAATACCTTAACTGTGTGCTTGATTTTTGTTTTGTCTGCATTATAAAATGTCATCTCTTAAAACTACATGTCAAGCTTGAATAAATCTGCAGAAAAATTACACATCAATCAACAAAAGCATAAAAAATAGTCCTTCAATTACTTTTTCTGCATAAATGTCATTAATCCCTCATGTAAAGCACTAGATTCAAATAATGTAAGTGTTGAGATTTTTTTGTCATGAGTAATGTACAACGTAAACAAGTAAAATACAACAACAATAAAATAATGTTCATTACCAAACAGCACTTATAATCTAAAATTTATCACACACATATTCCATGACACTTCTAGAGAAGATTTGTTTGTTTTAGTACAAGACTGAATAATGTTCCACAGAGTGAACACCAGATGCAATATTTTCAGGATCGGCACAATGAAAGTGTAAAATCTGGTGTTCACAAACACAGAATACTTTGATATTGCTTGTAAAACAACCAAATATTCTTTTTATTCATGTTCTTCAATGGTTTTAGCCAAGATTTACCTGTAGAATTTTGCATGTTATGCTTAATATCACTTACATTACAAAGTCATAATATGTTAGAAAACTACAAATAGTTCTTAAGAGTTTTTTCGATTTTTTCGGCCCTACATTTTCATATTTTTGTAACAGTGAAATTTTTAAGTATAATACATACGGTAATTTTTATTTCAATATACCACTGAAAAACATGAAATAAATTTCATTCTTTCTTTTTTTTCAGTGTGTTTTCGGGTCAACTTCTTTTGTCCTTTTTCAATTTCCTGCTCCATTTGCCAAAAGTTCTGTATCACCTGTTTCCATAGCAACTCCATTTTCATCTTCATCATGGAAATCTTTTCCCGCCAACTCCAGCATCCTGTCAACAATTTCCCACAAGCACGACTCTTTCGGGAATTCATGGTCCACAAGGTTTACTAGAGAGTAATTGTCATGAATGTTCTCGATTATTGCTCGTGATCGACTTGCCTCGGGATACAAGTTGCCCCAGTTCTTTATCCACAGTGCAAATGCCTCGTCCTGTGAGAGAATATAGAGATGCTTGGTTAAGTACAGATACACAAGAGAAAATGTATTTGTATGAGAAAAACAACTACCAGTACAGTCGAACTCTGTTCCCTGTAACTTGCATAACTCAAACACTACCCTTCCCCTGAACTCATCCTCAGGTTCTGGCAGTCGGATCTCTATGTGTGACCTTGACCATTGAGTTATGGGTTTTGGTCTTGCACTTGACACATCATCCTGATATGGAGAATGTTTTTACCAAATCAGTTTAATATCCCTCTATTCATGCAAAATATGTACATGAAGACTGGACCTAAATTTGACTTAGAATCTTTAACTTCTGTAGTTACGGATCTAGTTATGGTGAATGTTTGTACCAAGTAATTTGAATATGATTTCCTTCCATTTATGAACAAGTTCCAAACCAGACATTAAAAATGACATAAAATTATTGACCTCTAAGTATGACCTTTGAGACAGGGATCTGGGTTTTGCATAAAACACACTGCCCTGTAATGCTAAAGATTTGTGCAAAGTTATCTGAATAACCATACATGCATAATAAAGTGTAAAAGAAAAATAAACTTAATCTTCGAGTGTGACCTTGACATTCGAGCTAGGGGTGTGGTTCTTAAATGCCATACATCATCTTGATATGATGGTCATTCATGCACAGTTATTTCATATTCTGACATTGCATGACAATATTATTGTCTGGACACGTTTTGCCAAACACACAAACAAAAACGTACAGACAGGGGTAACACTTCAATTGTGCTCATATGCTCACTCCCCAACACCCATTTTTAACAGTAGGGTGCATAACAAGCAAGATTATTTGTTTTGGGCTTAGCACGGTTTTTCAACACTATTCTGTGACCACAACGTCAGATTGAGTTTACACAATCAGTGTTCCTCCATATCTGCCAATGTCTCCACATGAATCAGTGGGAGAGGACAAATGAATTGTCTTCTATCAAACTATAATTGAGAACATACGTTCCGACCTTGGATGGAACTCGTAACCCTTCAATCCGTAGATCTGTGCTCTATACTAAGCTAAGTAAGCAGGAAAAAACAAGATTAAATGTATTACCTTCCATACAGTAAATGCTATTGGATCTACAACAGTTGGCTGTATGATTTCTTTGCCTGGGAACACTCCCCATGTTACTGCTATAGGTTCATCAGTGTCACAATTGGTATAATCTGCTTCACCCTGAATAAAAACAAGATTAGTTACAGATGAACATATCACACTGTGATCACATTTGCTCTAAACTGTTGAAAAAGGGTCAGCAGTTGTTAAGAGCTATCACTGTATTTCATTTTCATTCAAATTGTGGTGTTCAGAGCTTTTATCATGATGCGGACATTTACAAGTTATCAAACAATAAAGTATTTTCACAAATAGATTTTTTCACTATATATTCACCACTGGGTGGCATAGCTTTGGTTTAATAGCTGTGTCAAATTCCATTAGTCTGATAATGCACTACTGAAACAATAACATTGAAATATATTTACATACAGTACAACACTGACTGCTCAAAGCTGCAAGAGGATGTACAAACTGCTCGAAGAAACCTGGGCTTTGAGCTATATAAATGTAGATTACATGAGGAAAACTGCTGGAAACAAAGTCGGCCCTGATGCTTGAGACAACGATATTCAAACAATGTTTCTGTGTACATAAGGCAACTTCTGTCAAAAATTATCACTTACATTATAGTTTATGATATGATAATTGACGAGAGGATATTCCGGAAGAATTTTCTTCAGTGCTCTGATGTTCTTTTTGCTTGTGAAAAACTCCAAGTATGCCTGCAAAATAACAACAGAAACTTGCATGGATGCTCGATAAACAAACTCTGTAAACAGACTCTGTAAAACTAATATGTGACCACAGCAATTCCCAGCTTTGTAGCCGACCCTATTTCCTATGCTCAAAATATTAACGAGCCTGTATCTAGTGAAACAAAGATCCACTCCTAGGCAAGTAATTTATTAGAACAATTTTACAATCACATTCTTCAGTAAAACTTATCCAACATCCGCATTCAGACTAGACTGATTTCAAAAGGACAATAACTCCAGAAAAAGTAATCGAACATGGATGTCCCAAAAATATACACGACTGCCCACTTCATGCTGATGATGTACAAAAAGTTTCAATTCATTTGGATGGAAACTGTAGAAGGTTAGTATATTAATTTATTAAATGCTTTGATGTAGTTGCAATATTTCATAGTTCAAAAAGGGCCGTAACTCCAGACATTATAGTCAAGAAAATATGTGCGTGTCCACTTCATGTTGATGAAGCACACAGCTTCATTACATTTAGATGGAAACTGTAGGAGGACTTGAGTACACAATATTCTGATGTATATGTAATATTTCAAAATCTAAAACACGGCCGTATTTACTCCAGTAAAAATAACCAGACATGAAAGTCCAGATTATATGTGCGTGTCCACTTCATGTTGATGAAGCACACAGCTTCATTACAATTAGATGGAAACTGTAGGAGGACTTGAGTACACAATATTCTGATGTATATGTAATATTTCAAAATCTAAAACACGGCCGTATTTACTCCAGTAAAAATAACCAGACATGAAAGTCCAGATTATATCGTCCCCTTAATGCAAAAAGGTACCAAGTGCCTTCTTTATTCATATGCTCATGGTACCTTTTTGCATTAAGGGGACGATATGTGCGTGTCCACTTCATGTTGATTAAGCACACAGCTTCATTACAATTAGATGGAAACTGTATGAGGACTTTAGTACACAATATTCTGATGTATATGTAATATTTCAAAATCTAAAACACGGCCGTATTTACTCCAGTAAAAATAACCAGACATGAAAGTCCAGATTATATGTGCGTGTCCACTTCATGTTGATGAAGAATACCAAACTTCATATCAGTTGGACGAGTTAAGTTCACAATATTCTGATATAGATTTAATATTGTTAAGTCTAAAAAAGGGGCCATAACTCTGAAACTAACTATAGAACATGAAACACCAGATAATATGTACATGTTCAGTTTATGTTGATGAAGTATATCAAGTTTCATTTCAATCAGACGGGAACTGTAGAATTTGAGTACACAAGAACGTGTTACAGACGGACAGTTCCAACACTATATACCTCCCTTGACTTCAACACAAAGGGTATAAAAGTGTGAATTTTTCCCCTCAGTCTTACCTTTTGGTAAATATAGCCATTTGGTGCACCCCAGCCAACATTTTGGTCTGATGATGGTGCCCCATTTATATTTGGCTGGGAGTTGATTGTTAGTACTCCACGCTCGTTGATGCTTGCCAACTTGTCTGTAATCAAGTTCGTTTCTGGCGATAGTTCCTCATCATTCCATGGCACTTTTGTCACCTAAAAATAGAATGCAATACTTCTTATCTACCAGCTAACAACTGCACACAATTTTCCTATAACTCTGAATTATGTATCATAGCTTACTTTCCAAATATAACCATCAATACCATATTTTCCCTAAGTCTTGGGGCACCCTTTATCTTGGGACACCCATAAAATCTGTAAAAATAATTATTTCATGCATAGAAGTTGAAACAAAAGAAATTATCAATCTTTAAAACTGAATTTACATGGCAGAAAACTGTTAATAAAATATCTTCAGCTCATAATTACAACTCTACTAGCTTTTGTTACTACGGCCCATTTTTCTGCCTACCAGTAGTAAACACTTGCAGTCTTACCTTCACACCTTCTTTGTTATTTTCTCCAGTGATATAATTTCTGAATACATCAAATACATCTTGTTCACTTTTCAGTTCATGTCCCCACTGTTTTAACAAGTCATCTTGCGTTGCTTTACTTTTTAAGTAGAACAGGTAGTAGTCCTGAAGTTCATTGAACGCGGCTGCAGAAGAATTTCCCCATCGTCCATTTGGAAACTCATCCCAGTTTGATGTCCGATGAACGTAACTTTTTGGTCGGCACTGCCAAAATATTGGTCGGATTTCTTCCTCCATTCTGTTACAGTTTGCCGTTGGTTTCCATGGTAATGGTCTCCATGGATCCTCGGACCACATTCCGAGTCTTTTCAAAATTTCAATCGTCGCTACTTCCCTGTTTAGCGTGTAAAAATGAACTCCGTATATGTAACCAGTTTCAAATAGCTCTTTTGCCATTTTCACAGTCATGTCAACACCGTAGTTTCTGATGGCTTCGTCGTTGTCCTTTATTGGATTGATATCGTCAATTATTTCCTGCGGAACTTCTAACCTTGACAGTTTCACTATATGTCTCAGTGACTGATATGCCTGAAATAAGCAAGTTTTGGATAACTAATACCTAGAGCCTTATATATACATATCTAGATTTTACACGCAAACAGCCTCATATAAATTAAGCCAGGAAAATATCAAATAAACAGAACTTAATACTCTCTTCAGACAGACAGAAAAACTGACAGTCACACTCATAAACACAATTTAAATTTAAGTAAACATTGTAATAAAGTAGCCTTACTTGAATAGGTAAAAGTCCAGGCATTATAGGACAATCGATTCCGATCGCTCTGCAATCATGGTAGAACTTGATAAATGTCTCCGCCTTGAAGAACAGCTGGGTGATTATAAAATCTGCTCCTGCATCAACTTTCTTCTTCAAATTTCTAAGGTCCTCTTGATAGTCCTCACTCTCTGGATGTCCCGTGGGATAACCTGTAAATAGAGAATGTAAAATATACAGTTTCCATTACTGTAAAAAAAAATTTCTTATCAATGATAAATCATGTTGAACAGCCCAAAATATTCTCTAACAGCAGCCGGGTGTATTGACCGCAAAAAGTATTTGTAAGTTAGTTAATTACTATATTTTCAATCAAATCTAATGGTAGTATAATGGACGGCCTATATTAATTGCGAAACTTCACTTCCTCTCTAGAAAACCTACCAGTGAACCAGTTAACTTTTCAGCAAATTTTACATAACTTTTGGTAAGGAAATGATACATACCAGCCACACAGATGACAAAGTAGTCCCCAAACTCTTCCCTGATCAGCCTGACGAGGTCTGAAGCATAATTTAGACCACCCTCCTGATAAGTCCAGGTGTCCTTTCCATCTGGAGGATCTGTAAAAGTTCAATCTATCAACAACTGGCAATATTGAATTTGAAACGAATCCTCATTCTCAAGTAAGTAATAAGCAAATTATTTCTTTATTTATACATTTCATTGACAAACAACTACTTGTTCTTTTTTCTCTCAATTAACTTTTAAGTGTTAACAGCCAAACTTGGAAATGCATAATATAACCATTTTAACAAGGAAATTATGTAACTTGCAGTTTTAGTAAAACATTACTGGAATTTTAGCATAATTCTAAGAACTATATAATATTACCAGAGCTAATAAATTTCACTGTATAATCTTCATATTTGGTCATAATTTCAACAAATTAAAATGTATACTACATATTTATAAAGGTAAAGGTTTCTTATTTAATGTTGGCAGTTAATGAAAGTCCCCACCAGGAGTGAAAGGAATAATTTCCAGCTAAGCCTTTGGCAGGTGTAATTTTACCTCTCCAGTATGCAGTCACAGCTGGAAATTGAACCTGGGTTGCTAGAACCTTGGTCTATCGTGCTATCCACTGCATCACTGACTCTTTAGAATAATAACATTTGCATATTTGCACAAAATGTATATTACAGCAATTACCATTTACTGATAAGCTTTAACAAACGTACCTCCTCTCAATGCAAGCAGATTCCTAATGCCCAGGTTCTTGGCTTTGTGAAGATTTGCCTTCAGTTCATCAATACTTTGATCTGCGCATGTAATATGAAGCATGGTCTCGAGCCCGCAGTAATTTAACATGGTGGAAGCCATGCACGTGGAACTAGTGGGCTTCTCGACATTGCCTGGGTCACCTGCTGGATGCCAAGTGATGTCACAGAACAGCGGTTTTCCACTACCCATTCTCTCGAACCTGTAATCATTGATTATTTTAATGACTGACTGCTCAGTGATTTACAACAACCATATTTTCTGCCAGGTTTTTTCATGATGCTATTTATTATCTAATTTTATTCTCTGAAATAGACTGAAGTAATGCATTTTGACTTTTTACTTTTAAATTGTACATTTCTGCATTTTAATTACATTGTGTTGTCCTGTATAGTCACACATTTCGATAATACTCATTTTGTGGTATGAAGTCACTTGGAAGAAGAAGAAGAAGAAGAGATTGTAAGTTCCCACTTTGAGCAAACACAGACAATCAAATGAATAAAGATAGGTTAAAAACATTCCAAATTAAATGCAATCATATATAAACAACAGGACTGTATTGTTTGGATTTAACTGTTATTTCAATACCTAAATTGATATTTATCTGTTTATATAATCAATACATGACCTTAAAAGAACCAAAGAATTCATATTTACTCTTTGACCAAGACCTTATTTAATTAAAAAAATCTTGTATACAATGTGCAGTATAAAATTAGATATAAAATGACACATAAGAACTGAACATATCCATTAGTGAAGTTATACATTAACTACCTAATTACCTATATCAAATTTATCAGGACATATCGATTTAAAATGAAAATGAAAGTAGAAGCGTTCTCTATTTTTAGCATCCATGCTGTTACTAAAATTAGAAGCACGAGGACACCGCATGATTATGTATTTCCTAAAGCAAATGATGTTATTAAAACGGCGCATAATACAACACCTACCTTGCAAGAAGATTAACAGCTCCATTAATGGTCCTTGCGGGGAAAAATTCGAGAGAGAAGAATCTTGCACCTTTGTTGATACGTTTGTTGATTCTGTCAATTAGACGTTTGTAGCGGGGCGCTTTAGGGGAACTAGAGCGCGCCGGCTGGCTGTCAGAACCGTTAAGAGTTTTCATTTCGCTGTCCGCAACATCCCCAGAATCTTTCACTGCCACTATCTCTGGCATTTTTAAATAAGCACGATTCTAAAAAATGAATCAACATTAAACAAATGACTATTTTAAATACACATTATGTTTATAAAGTAAATTAAAGCACCTCCAATCAGAATTGATCGATTGTACTCCACAGATGTAGATGAAGTATTTAATGTATGTTATCTGTATTGTTAAAAAAGAACGCACAATTTTAAAACCATCTGCAACATAAATCGCACACACATGAAACCTGTTTGCTACTAGTCATGTTCTTCCGAATAAATGTAAACAACAACTGCGCATTTCAATTTTGCGTTTTGAACTGCAGTTTAATCTTTATCATTCGTGATAATCTATCAAATATTCCATTGATTTCACTTGATTTACTTCAAGCAGAAATAAAAACAAAATACGTTCGCAAAAATTGTAAGTTCCGTCTCGTACAATTCAACAATCACTGCTGAACCCCGCTTAGTTCCTCAAATTTTAGACAACTCTGCTGGTTGTCAATATAAATCTAGAGTGATGCGTAAAAAGAATACAATCATTTATTG